>NW_005187578.1:201725-207478 GCF_000239375.1 Pundamilia nyererei | reverse complement strand
GGTCACTACCCACAGCTCGTGGCCATAGGTGAGGGTAGGGACGTAGATCGACCGGTAAATTGAGAGCTTCGCTTTTACACTCAGCTCTCTCTTCACCACGACGGACTGGTGCAGTGTCCGCATCACTCCAGCTGCAGCCCCAATCCGTCTGTCGATCTCCGGCTCCCTTCTCCCATCATTCTCGAACAAGACCCCGAGATACTTGAACTCCTCCACTTGGGGCAGGAACTCATCCCTGAGTGGGCACTCCTGAAATTACTTAATGAAACAAGTTTGCACAACTACCCATCTCAACATGCAGGTTAAAAAAAACGTACAAATAAAAATAAACGATAAACAAACGTAACGTTAAAAAGCTATGCACATATTTAGAGCACTGTTTGCATTTACAGTATTTAGGACTTTCTCAAATAGCCGGAGTTACCTGATTTTGCTGCTCCTCGTCTCTTCCAGTGTTTTATTTTGCCACAGTCAGTCTTCTGCTCTCTCTGTCTTCCTCGCAGCATGATACCGGTTGGAGGATGTCTGTTTTGGCTTCACCACTGACACAGTCCTGGAAGAAAATAATTCCCAGTCCGGTTATCTTACATCTTTAGGAGAAGTCTAAAAGAGTCACAGGAAATGTTTGTCTTCCTCATCCTGTTTTGGGCACTTTGAAATTTTAAGATGCTGGCAAAGAATCAAACAACAAGAGAAAAAATGACTCTTATAATCCTACAGTATTGGTAAACCAAGAGATGATCAGTTCCAGATTTCAGACACATTTCTTTATTTCCTCTGTCAACATCCAACATTGTCTTCTGATTTGTCTCTTAATAAGTTGATTCTCTAACATTAAACACATTTTTCATACGATTTATTATTGATTTGGTCCCCTTGTCACATAAACTACATTGTCAAATCCAAATCCAGATCATAATGTGAACAGAGGTCACATTTACATGATGAAAGGATTACAACAATGGACACAGAGAGAATCGCTTCTCTGTTTTACACGAACATCTGCAAATTCTGGCCCATGGCTTCTTCAGCAGCTGGTATTTAAATGCTGCGTAACCTTTGATTTCCACTAATGTCCGACTGAGTTTTAAAATCAATCACAGAAAAACAAAACTAACAACCTGCAGGGCTGAAAAATGAAGTCAACACAAAAACACCAAAAACTGCAGATCCAGGTTCTCGGCGGTCTCTGTTATAATGATTAGCTTTACAGCAGAAATATGCATATTTTTAACATGGTTTATTTATTTTCTCTATATGTAACTCATGTCAGCTCTTAGCCGACATCAAGCATTGGGTTGACAATGATGGATGAGCTCATCATGACAGCATCACAACATAAACGATCGACACACAATTAATAAACACGTGCTGTCGGAGAAAGTCCAACATTTACACCTGAAGTTCTAAAACAGGTAAGTGTGAGAGTGTATTAGCGACACATGTAGAGATTACACCGCTAAGTGCTTCAGCAGCTTCTCGTCAGTCAAGAGAAGGATCAGTCTTTCACTCATAATCAGCGCCCACATATCAAATCTCACAAATTCTTGACACAAAGGGTCAAGACCAGAAGGCGAGGCATGTTCAGGTTAGTGTGAATTTGCAGAGGTGGGCTGAGCTCAGTGCTCCCATTAAATCCAGTTTGACCCTGACTATGAAATCCTCAGGAGCTTAAAGACCATCGCTACAGGGAACGAGTGTTACTTAACCTCTGACACGGCCGCAAATTAGAGGTCAAGGGTTGCTGAGATGACAGAGTCCAGACAGGTGACCAGCACCGGCATCTCTGAGAAAAATAGAAGCGAGAAGGAAGTGAATGAAGAGTGTAGAGCTCGAGGTAAGAGAGGGAAAACTAATCCTTGTTGCTCCACAGTCTCATTTGATGTCTTGAAAATCCTCCATCACTGTTCTACATTAACACAGAGAAAACTACCTGAAGGCAACAGCGCAGTTTAAAGTGCTGCCCTGCTTCCATTTACTGATCTTTGGACTCATTCAGACACGAATTACTGAAACAAGTTTTTGTATGTTTTATTTCTAAGTAAGCACTGATTCGACGAAATGGGAGAGTAAAAACTTTATTGTAAAAGACATTTAAGCTGATGTACATTGCATTGAATTAGGACTCGCCATCACTAATGACAATTAAGAGGGTTAAAGTTGAAAGTAATAGTTTTTTGATTGATGAAACCACATTATTAGCACTATTTCCTTGTTTGTTCCCAGAGGAAATTTTTACCAAAGCAGCAAGAAATGTTAATCGTTCGAGGGTTCGAGCAGCTCTGGCTTAGAGGCCTTTTTAAACCCCTTAACTTCTGGAACTATGTGCAGTTCAGCTGTTCATCAATCCACCAACAGCTGAGTCTGACACAACAGACAGACGTGCTAATAGCATTTTACTCTTTTCAGCTACCCAGAATTTAAAAAAAATTCCTGTATCCTAGTACCCAAAAGCTCTTGGTCCAGCATTGGCCTAAATTCATCATGCCTGGCGTTTGTGAAACAGAGTTTCATTTGTTCCAAAGCTTACATTGGCTGGATCTGCAGTAACTCTCAGCCCAGATCAATGTATGAGTCAGAAACCTTAAAATTTCCCAAATCTGGCAGCTTTGCATGACTTCTGGTGCAAGAACACACTCTCAGCTGTAGACTTGCCAACATACTTGGCTACCTTAATGGCCTTTTTGCTGGAACATGTGGAATTAGCTGGTTAGTGCATTCCTGCTTCACCTTATTCAACTTTCTCAGGATGATATGTCAGAAATCTATTTTCTCCTTCTTTTAAACCGCATTATTTCTTCTTCTTTTCTGTGGTTGCCTCACATTTTATTTCCACTCCTACGTGAGCTGCTGACAGTCACAGGATTGTGCACCACATGCATCATTGTGGTTTTAGTATTGCACAAATTTAAAACAAGCACACAGTAATACAAAGAGTCCACAGTGAAAACATTTCAGAAGCACCTTAGAAGTTGCCTGCATCTCACGAGGTTATGATTAGAAGCTTTGAGAAGCAGCTAAACTCTCTTAATGTAGCCTGAGAAAAAGAAACCTCTACACCAGTGGTTTGCAAACATTTTGTGCCTAACGCGCAGCCAAAACAGACGAATGCACTTTTGAAAGCAAATTTATTCACTGTGAAACATCGGCATTTTTTTAAGCTTTACTTTTACAGCAGTATAGACTTTACCAACATTTCCTGATCAAACACTTTTATATAATCCAGGAAACAGTTTTGCTCCCTCAGGTTCAGGTCCAGCACCATGAAGTAAGCTTTTGCTTTCATGGGAAACGTTTAGTTTCAGTGTGGCCTTCCGCACCAGGTCAGAATTAGTCATCTCGTCCAAAGAAATGATGCTCTCAGGCCACAGGGTTAGCAGACTCAGGTTCGCTTTGGCCAAGCAGCAAAACGGTCTCTTTTCTTAATGTTCTCCTTTTGAGTTTTGGTAACTCTTAGAGTTTAGGGACTGCTGCTCTGACTAACAGGTGCTCTGACATGCAGGTGGGTGTCAGTTAGGCCTCACCACTGAGTTGACTCATTGAACTCAACCTCATCAACTGTATTATTGGCGCCTTTTAGAGTACGTTTGATGGAAATATCTGATAAATGATATGGCTTGTTGTAAAGTACAGACCATTCAACAGGTCTGTGCACCAGCTTCTAGTATATTCTAGTATTTTATCAGTCTGTTACTAATCCCTAATTAGCAGGTGTGCACCCATACAGTTTATGAATGTGGCTTCTTGAGCAAGCCAGCAGGTGATCATTGAGAGGCTCAACTCTCTGGTGTCACGGTTTGAGCAGGCAGACCGTGGGGACGTGGGGAACTAGGACCCAAAACAAAGAACTCTTCAAATGAAGCAGTGTCTTTATTTACAGTGTTGCAAATATAAACCACAATAAATCCCCGTGCGCTCTCCCGACTCCCATGCAGTGTCTTTTCCCAGCGTCTGTGCTCCGAAACTCTGCTTCCTAGTGTTCCTAGTACCCACGCTCGCTGCCCTCCTGTCTCTACACTCCTGCAGGAAGAACACAGAGGCAGCCGTTAATACTTCACACTATGACAACCTCACACTAACAGACATCTAGCTGGGAAACTGACGGGAAGTCTCACGCAACGATCGAGCGTCGGAGAGAGCTCAACCACACTGCAAAGTAGCTCCCCCAGCCAGGCTGATCAGCTGCAGGTGTGTGTTATCATCCTTGGGTGTGGCCAGCCACCTGGCAGGGCACACTCAAGCAGGGAAACCAGGGACAGCACAATACAGCAAATATACACAATACCATGGTACGTCCCATCAACATATAAATAAGCACAAAAACTGCTCGTGGACCTCGGGTCTGATGACCCAAGTCCCTGACATCTGGTCCATTTACAGTCACTTCTGCCTCCAAAAAAATAATGTCAGCAGCCATAACACTAATGTTGACGCTTCAAAACGCAGAGCCCCTAAATCAGAGGGTTGTGGCCATGTCCTATACGTCTATAATAGTAAGTAAATGTCTTCAGGTACAGATAGACTACATTTAAAATTCATCTATTACTTTGTATTTGAATTTGTGTATTGCATTGATAATGTAGCATTGACACAAAACCTCAAAGCACATCTGGGTTTTCTTAAGACGCACCATTAAAAAAAAATACAAATGTATTTTTGAATGGTGGGGTTTAGGACCCTGAACCTGCGGGGGTTAAGGGTCATTTGACGTGGCTATAAGTAAAGGGAAAACCAGACACAGACACATGTGTGAGGGTTGTGTTGTTAACCTGTAGCTGGAATGTTAATGTTTGACCGTTTAGCTCATTACATGTTTATACAGACGTGGTCTACACCGGCTCACAGATACAAAGAACAAAAAGGCTCCTCAACCAGTTTCTTGAAAATGTGACAATTTTCTGCTGTCGAGTATTCGTCATCGCTGCTGTATAAACGCTTTTGCTTGATAAAAACCTTTCTCTGTGTCTTTTGGGCTTCCAGTGAACTCCTTGTTTCAGAAACTGCTGAATATTAAGAAATTTGAATGTGTTTTTGATGTTTAAACATTTCGCTCAGTGACAAATGGTTCTTTTGAACAAACTGGAATATTATCAAAACCTGCAGTCTGCCAAATGGTTCTCATGGCTTGGTGTGATTATTATACTGGGGATTTTGAACACACAGTAAATATTGAGGTGAGATCATTTCTTATATGCACATGAATGTTTTACTTTTTTAAAAGAAACAAACTTTACATTTATTTTTATAAACATTATTTGATTCAGGTGAGTACTAGTGTATTAAATGAATATTTTATGTTATCATCTGATGTTATTTTACACTCTAGTCAGTTTCTGTTTCTCAGATGTAGTTTAATATTTAATATTGCTGTTTTCACAGTGGCCACATTTATATAAAAACTTACTTTGAGAGTTTTTGCTACAGGACTTCATACAAATTTCTTATGACTCCTTTGTAGAAACGTACCATAGAATATACCATAATCAGAAAAATGCTCAACTTAATTGTTTTTATTGGTGATAAAGCCCAAGTTAATTACATGGATGGTTACACTGTTAAACTGTCATGGTACGTTGTGTGGCAGGCAGGAGAAGGACCCAAGATGCAGACTCACAGACACGGGGATAACTCAAAAACACAGCTTTAATGCTGGCAAAAGGTGGAACACGAAAACAGTACTAAACTAAACTGGGAAAGCTAAACATAAAGTAAACCAGGAACCACGGGGAGAATAACACACAACATGAGGGAGA
>NW_005187578.1:153983-194156 GCF_000239375.1 Pundamilia nyererei | reverse complement strand
GAGGAGCGTGTCAGGCTACATTTCACTATGTGTTATACTTGTATAACTATGCATGTGACAAATAAAGAACCTTGAACCTTGAACCGAGTTTGCTTAAGTTATAAGCCTTTGTTCTATTTCACTGAAATTCAACTTGAAAGTATTTCTGTTGTTACTGACTGGTGAAAGATATGGCATGTTATTCTTTTTCTGCAGGAGGGGATTTGAATAAAGGTTTGATCCAGTTGTACAATTCAAAGCCACATCAATTCAATTCAATTTTATTTATACAGCGCCAAATCACAAGAACAGTCGCCTCAAGGTGCTTTATATTGTGAGGTAGACCCTACAGTAATACATACAGAGAAAAACACAACAATCACATGAATAACATCACATCATCTTTGAAGCAAAAATAAAAAAAACTGCAGTTCTTCAATTGGCCACTTGAGGCTGCCCCCAAAAGTGAGTCCTTCTCCAAATTTAAGCAGTTTTCAGCCTTTCTGCGCTCCAGCGCCTTTTCTTACCTTCCCAGTCTCTGAGCTCCAGACTCTCCATGTTGACAGCAGGAGGAGTCAGAGAGACAGCGGGGCAGCAGTAGTGGGAGAAGGAGGGAGGTGCTGGAAGGGCTGGAGGTGGAGCTTGAGTATTATTGTCCGCCGGTCTGAGTGACTGGCTGGCCGAGAGAGAATCTCCAAAGTTTGACCGGCGTGTCGTTTAGTCGCGTTTCCTCCACATTTTCACTGTTGATCAAACAAAGTGCGCACCGAACCACGTGGACCAAGAAGTGACAGCCGGACACGCGCGAGGACACGCAGAGAGCTCCAACAGCAGAAGCCCCCAAAGATCTGCTTTAAAGGACTCTGTGCTGGATGAGTAACCCAGGAAACAAAAGAGTAAACTTACTACTGTAGCTCCACACTGACCCACGCTGTGAGCGTCCTCCAGCCCGCACACTTTCAGGAGAAAGATGATGCACTGAAGCTTTCGGATCCGCCGCCCTTCTTCTTTCTGGGTTTTTGTTTGGATCCCACTAACAACACATGAGTTGGATTGACCGGACGCGCGGGTGCCATACAGTAAATCCTCGGGGATTAAAATAAATCGTGCAATGGATAATTTCTTCACGGAGGTAAGAAGACGCTCAAGTCTGCAACTGCTTCGTTCACGCAGCGCGCAGCACATCTTCCATATGCTCGCAGTGTTACTTTTCCTCTCGTCCTGCAAACTTTTGGAGAATTGTAAAACAAGGAAACCTCTCCAAACATGTGCAGCTCATGCACAGCAGGCTCCAAATCTTGCTTTATTGAAAGGATGCAAATACTATGAGGCATAAACTTACTACTGAGTGCCAGGAGTAATGGTAAGATAGGATACTTTAAAATGGAAATTAAACGGTGAGCAATGTAAAATAAACCCAGTGGAGTTCCTGCTCATGTCATAAAGATGCCATAAAGCACTTTTTAGATTCTTTAAACGCGCTTTTCCCAAATCCCTGTAAGAATATCAGACGTACATCATTAAAACACGGATCTCACAGGGACAGAGGGGGTTTGGACTGGTCCCAGTGGACCTTTGGTATTTCCGCACCTCTTTTCTTCTTTCCTTCCGCAGAAACTGTCTTGTAAAGATATTGATAGAAGTCTAAACCTGCGGCCAAGGGGAGTTTTGTTCTGGCCAAGATGCAGAAATTCACACTTTCAGTGACTGTAGGATGTTCGGAAGCACGAGTCCTGTGCTCCTGCCTTAAAAGCTGATTGAACTTATTCAGTGTAAGCTACCACTGAGGTTTCATTAATGGCAGCAGTCACTTTGCTTTGCTCTGTTATGGTGCAGCAGAGTTTGGACTCCTCAACTATTTCTGGTTTTATTCGTCAAAAAACATTTTCAAACACACTTAAAAGTCTTCATCAAAACAACGACATTAAACACATATTTCAATAATTAAAATGTAAATGAAAAGAAAGCTTTCCAATACTAAACATCAGTGTTGCAGCTTGCCGATTGCTGGCCTACTTTCTGCCTCTTCTTGTCTTGTTCTTTGTGCAGACTGTTGGCTTCACTCCAGGTTAAGAATGGTCATGTTCTGTGTAAGCGGTGATCAGCTGGTGAGCCTTACTGTGCAGTAATGTAATTATTATATTAACAACAAATAAGTCCATTTGCTTCAGAAGTACATGCGTAGAAATTTCCTGACATTTGTGGATCTAACTGTGACTTCTGTTACCTGGTCATTTGGGCTGCCCTCGTCACTGTTGGGTACATCAGGTGGTTTTTCTCGATTACCTGAAGCACTCTGTAAGCATGCTGTACGTCCACCATCTAACAGCATGAGCTGTGACTCAGGGATAAAAGGTGTTCATTGCGATACGCTTGCAATATCAGCGCTCACACCTTTTCCTCTGATGACGTGGGCCAGGTAACAGCGGTAACACTTGAGTCATCCCTGACTCATACCTCAATGCTTTCTTTTTTGTCCCCTTTGGAAGCCCTCAGGAAAACAACCTGTCATCACTGTGGTTGGTTTCACTAACAGACCTGCTCAGAAAAACAAACAAACAAACAAAAACCGTATGACACTGAAAGTGATTTAAAACTGGTTTCTCTTCAGGTAGCGGCGTTAAAGGCTGGCGAACAATTATAAAAAGCTTTGCTTCCTGGTTTGAAAAAAAAAACGAATAAAAAAACACCTGCTTTCCCATTGGTGCTTGTAAAATTTGAAATTCCAGTCTCACTTTCGGCAGTATGAAGGGCCAAAGGTCATGGAACTCACTGAGCTCATAGGTGCATGTGTGAGGCTGAGTTAAACAAACACTGCCACGCCGAGCCGGTCTCATGACGAGTGTGCAGGGCTACATCCAGCAGTTCAGTTCTGTGGAAGTCTGAGGGGGAATAATTCTCATTGCCAGAAGCATGCAGGCGCACAATAGTCTCAAATATCGGCCTGCCTGCCTGTATATCTGCCAGCTAATCACAGCTGAAACAAAGAGCCCAGTCTTCAAGGAAAAGGGCATTTGACAAGGAAGTAAACCGGCTTCAGTCATTTCATACGGAGGCCAACGGTTTGACAAGAGAGGAATGTGAACTGGGAAAGAACCTGAAGTGTTTCTTATTTATGCAGTGTGTACACGAGGGACCCGCAGTCTCCGGACAGACAAAGACATGCTGTTAATAAAGGGCATCGAACCTTCAGCCGGCTGTCTTTGAAAACCTCTTTAGGATGCCTGATTAACTCCATTAGTAAATTCACTGTGTTACAGAATCTTCTTGCTTTGTGGTAATGGTCACCTTTAGAATCACCAGTTAACCTAAACCCATTCATATGTTACTGAGTGAGGGAGCTGGAGAGAACTCGTGCAGACGAGGGAGAACCTGGTAACGCTGCTAACCACCATTTAGCTACATTCTGTGAATATTTCATCTTTAATTGTCAGATTTCTGTTGGTTTTAGCCTTGCCATTTTATTTTTATTTACATTTATGCCGAAACAAGCCACTGACCATTCACTTAGTTAGGATTCATCCTATTATTATTAACTTATCTGGCTTCCTGGGGAGAAGGGAGACTTTTATATGGAGTATTTGTGAGGTTCAAAGAGTTGAAGCAGCTGACAGGCTGAACTGGAGAATGACACATTTAAGAGACAGTGTTAAATGACTGAAAGAATGTGTTAGTTTCAGCACTTAATGGCTGTCATCTTTATGATGACTGTGGTTCAAAGTGTTTGAGGAGGAGTGCGAAGAGGAGAAATCTCACTGTCAACATCACATCTGTTAGGATCATTTTCTCCTAATTTGTGCGATTTATTTAATATCATCCATCGAGTTCTGAAAGATTTTCATATGTGGAAATGCTCGGGACGATTTCTCCAGCCTGACTTAAATTCAAAGTTATGCCTGCGAGCTACAGAAGAGCACATTGTCCTGAACATCAGAGACACGAATGCGTTGACAATGACACATCCTTCAGCAGGAGGTTTCTCATCTCTAATTACTGAGCTGCAGCCAAAACAGTCTGCAGCACTCAGTCCAGCCGCTATAAATAGAGCCTAACCACAAATCCAGACGGCACATTTTCATCACTTGGTCATTTTCTTGAAACAGGAATCGGTCTTGCAGTCCAGCAGCAATCAGAGTCGTTTTATATACTCTGCAGGTTTTTGTTTCACGGGGAGAAAAGCTGCTAAACATAGAAAACGGCTGCATAACGCGGTCACTTATGTTTTAGTGTTAAGGATGAACAAAGTTAATGTTATGAATGCTCTGTATTTGTCACAGAAAAACCCCTTTGAATCCAGCAGAGAGGTTGCATGCTTAGCTTTATCCATTTGTGTTATTTGGGTCGTCATTGGCAGGATGAGGCAGATTTCATTCAGACTTCACTGACCAACAGCCTCGAGAATCCTGTGTCAGTGTCAGTGATTGGCTAATGTTCGGCTCTGTTGTATCCAATAAACTGCAGAGGATCATTTTCTCTTCTGTGGTAGGAGGAACTGCAGTGTGTTTTGAGGCGGTGTGTGTTGACATAATGGAGTCACTAAGTTCAGTCGGTTAGAAGGTTTGTTTTTATTTGAACTGGTGGGCGTGGAGAGAGCTGGGCCTCACCTGTCCACCAATCAGACGGCAGCTGTGCCTCAGGTGTGTGTTTGCAGTGATCGCAGTGTAAATTTATTCAGCAATGGGGGAGTTAAA
Organism: Pundamilia nyererei; assembly: GCF_000239375.1. Classification (NCBI taxonomy): domain Eukaryota; kingdom Metazoa; phylum Chordata; class Actinopteri; order Cichliformes; family Cichlidae; genus Pundamilia; species Pundamilia nyererei. The sequence goes on along the minus strand of NW_005187578.1, from coordinate 189,486 downwards.
GAAAAAAAGAGAGAACAGATGTCAGTCAGGGTTCCTGAAGGCAGGGAGCAATGATAGACGGATTGTACATTTTTGTGCTATAAAGTCAAAGACATACAGAGTTACTTTGTTTTTAATAACGATGGCTGGCTTATGTTTAAAGACCAATCAGAACAAATCATGAAATCATATTTTCTCACGTTGTTTAGGTATAATTATGCCTTCATGCCTTTTCTTGGCTGCTTTGGCTTTTTTCTGCTTTAAAGCAAACGTTTTCTCTCTTTACTGTAGGAGACAGGAAGCAGACAGCAGTTTGAGTTGTAACTTTATTATTTGTCCATGTGGTTTAAATTTTGAATACCAGTATATGTACTGGGCTTCAAGTTCAGGGTTTGCACCAGAAAGGCTGCCACTGAGTGGTGGGGATGGGCAGGTTGTAAGCAATTAGCATACCTCTGTCCACCCACCATAACACGTTTATGTCCCACTTGTAGCATAAAGAGACGGTAATATAGGTCTGTACCAGCTCCAAAGCGTGGTTAGCCTTGTTCACATGCAGTGATGAATGATTCACTGAGCTGGTGAATAAATTATTTAATCTAAATTTGTTGGCTAAAAATGAACATTAGGCTACTTGGATCCGTTAAGCTACAACCATTCAGTTAGCTAAGTTTATAAAAATAAACTTCTTTCTTCTTTCCCTCTTCTCCGCTGTTTTTTTCCCCTTTTCCTTTCTCCCTTTTCTTTTCCTCATTCAAGTCTGTCCCGTATCTAGCAAGTGAAAATAAAAATAATAAATAAAATAAACAATAAAAGGTGAATCAAATAGACCACTACGGCAAGGCTGGGATGGTCAATTTGGTAAAGTAAATCCGTTGGGCATCTTTCTTCACCTTTAGACAATAAATCTGATGATGAACCAAACGGGACAGGCAAAAGGAAAATAAATAAATAAACTTCTTAAGATGCATGTCATAAAAAAAACTCCCCAGTGCTTCGACGTGGTGAGCTGCAGGTAGTTTGAGGAAGTGCTGGTTTAGAACAACTCATCTGTAACTCAGGGGCTTCTTCTCCTGATTAACACTGTTATATTTGACTACATGACTACACACCCTTTTGGAGTGTTGCACACAGCACAGATCCTCAGCTCAAACCCGTCTCTGTGTTCATGCACTGATGTGAATATATAAACGTCCATGTTGGCAGAGCTCTGTTGCATTCAGTATTGTGTGAAAGTCACATGGACCAACATGCCTCCAAAACAAACCTGTGAGACTCGGGTCCCTGTACTTGTTAACCTGCTTCTCTAGATTCCAAACGAGCCCTGAAAAACTTGCAAAGCTTTTCATTCTTTGAGCCTCTTTTATTTCTCCTCCCAGCAGCCTCAGCTGCCTGCATTTCCCATTAAAACCATAAAAAGTAACAGCTCAATCATAGACATTAATAGGCTCACCACAACAAGCAGAGGCCCTGCCCATTTTATACTGCTCCATTTTAATGATCATTTCAAGCAGAAGGGTCAAACTGCTTCTTCTCCCTCGCTCCGTTTCTCCGGTGCTTATTAAAGCTGAAACTTGACACCTGTGGAGCAGGCAGAAGGAACTGCAAGGAATTTAAACAGCTTGCAGATTTGTCATTTTGTCCCCCCCCCATGTTGTTCATGTCAGACAGCTGTTATACATACAGCTGAATTCCTGCTCGGTCTGCAGGAGTTTCTTCAGGTCATCTTAACAAGTGACCAGTCAGAGTTTGAAGAGTTCAAGATGCGCATAAGTGACTCATCCCCACAGTCACCCCCAGCAGTGTTCATCACCAGAAGTATGTGGACACCAATATAATGTCATTTAGCTTGCTCGCCCTGGAACGTAGATGAAAAGGCGAAAGATTTACTTACTTTGGGATAAATGATGTTTTTAATATCCCTTATTGATTATAATGGAGATGGTCATGCGTCAATATGGAGGGGGGGAGCAAAGTGTTCAATATATGATATGTTGTGGCACTAACATATCATATATGCAAACATCAAAGCCAAGATTTAACCAGATAAACATGAAACTTCACATATTTCTGGTGTAAATGTTTCTGTTTGGAGCTGAAGCCAAACTATCAGTGTCTCGCTACCTTGTCTGTAGCCTTCTAATTGTGTGTATGTGTGGAACAAAAAATATTCTTTTCCACAGTCACATATACAATCTTTAAACAGGGCTGGTGTCCTATTTCCTACGTCTTTTTGAGAAAAAAAGAAAAGAAAGGAGTCGAGCTCTGGCTCACAGTCCTTTTTACCCTCCTGCTAAAATAACACCTTCTCAAGCCGGCAAACACTCTGGAGACGAGCCAGAGGCGCCTGCACCCGATCCTAAACTGGTTTCACTGCTCTCAACTGACTGCATGTAGGGCAGAGGGGCAGCAGCGACTGTGGGAAATCAAACAGTCTCAGGCTTGCAGTTTCAGACCCGGGCCCAGACAGGAAACCTGTTTATTTTTATTCCCTCCGCCGACTGCAGCAGTGAGTCCGTTCCAAAACGTTCATTTAAGCTGATCATTTTAATGAGCAGCTCAGCAGGCTGGTGGAGCAACAAAAAGCATATCAACGGGCGCTTTTTTTGATGGTGCTCATAACTTTCTTTAAAAGTTCCCATTTCTTTACATCGCCGCTCTGCAGGAACACGAGACAATCAGAGCTCTTAAAACCCTGTTTTTGGGGTTCTTTTTAGCTCAGCACCAGGGGAACCTTTTAGTGAGATACTAATAACCGAAACGTTTAAACATCATGGATATGAAAATGGAAAATGGATCAGCAATAAAGTTCAGGATTGATTAAGCCTTTATTTATAGTGGTTCCTACTGTACCTGAGCAGTGAAAGTGCTCTATGCAACTTGCTTAATTCACAAGCATTTTTTTCTGTGCATAAGTGTTTCCTATCTGACATTCAGATACATTCACGCTCCGATGGATCCATCAGAAAACAACTTGGGGTTATTATCTTGTCCAAGATTATTTGGCATGCAGATTGGAGCAGCCAGGGATCGAACACTGAACCTTTCAGTTAGTGCGTGCCCTACTCTTCCTCCTGAATTACAGCCACCCCAAATGATGTAATAACAATCAAAGTTGGTGAAAATTGCCATAAAGTTGAATTCATAAAACTAAACTGATGCAAGCAGTTTTGTAATTGTTTTTCAGTTAATCATCTCTGGTCAGCTGCTTGTTTCGGTGTCTTCCGGCCTCAGTTGTGCATTTCTGTCACAGATGAGCCGCCTTCATGTTCAGTGTAAGATTTTGTCAGTATTCAGACCTTTCTGAGTTATCTTGGAAGCAATGCAGAGACATAAACGCTCAACTTTTTTCACAAAAAAGTTGAAAGCACCAACATAGCTGATCCAGACTCTTCCTGTGTGATCACATTGGTCATTCACGTGTGAGGGATTGGTTCGTTGAAGATGAGACATTTAGGACTTGAAAACGCTCTAAACGCTGCCCTGTTTCCTCATATTTGCTTCTTGTCTCAGTTTGTAGGTTAATCAATGATCTAGATGCCATTGTAGCAGCTGTGTACATGTATGTCTGTGTTATTGTTATCAAGAGAACCTCATGGTTGACATGACGTTAGTCTTTGTGTGGTTCAGACAAGGATGAGGTGCAGGCTGATCTCACACATATGTTTCGACTGCAAACGCATCAGATGTAGGATTAGGATTCAAGGATTAGCACTGAGGTTGTCTTTGTTTTGTATTTTTTTTAAATTTCATAAACTCTTTAATCTCCTTTAACCTATTTAAGAACATTGACAGCTGTTATTCTATCTAAGAGAATGCATGCAGAACTTGAATAATGAAATGAAACAAGTGGGCTTCTTATTATTTATGTATTGTTGCAGAGAAATGGAGTTTGGTTTAAGGGTGTGGCTGATAAAATGCATTGTGAAGCAGGGGTGGGGAACTCCAGGCCTCGAGGGCCGGTGTCCTGCAGGTTTTAGATATCACCCTTTGTCAACACACCTGAATCAAATGATTAGTTCATCACCAGGACTCTGGAGAACTTCAAGACATGTTGAGGAGGTAGTTTAGACGTTTAAAGCAGCTGTGTTGGATCAACAGCACATCTAAAACCTGCAGGACACCGGGCCGTGAGGTCGGGAGTTTCCACACCCCTGCTTTAGTGGCTTCATAGTATAGTGGTTAACACATTTGTCTAACACGTGAAAGATCCCCGGGTTTAAGACTGGAAGGTTGCAAAATCTGCCAAAAGTCTGAGTTACAAAGTAGACAAAGGAAGCTTTTACCATGCTATCTTAGATCAACAGTATGATGTCATCATTTTTAAATGGCTCACAATTTAAACGACTAAACACATACTTGGACTTAGTCCACACTTACATGTGAAACCTGCTGGTAAACAATCACTTTTCCTTTTTCTGGAAATGATCATTAAAATAATTCAGAACCTTCTGTATTGTTCACCAATTCAAAAATAAATTGTCACCTAATTGTATTCACTAATAAAGGCAATGATTCAGATGTGCATGCTGCAGGTTTTCTTTGTCTCTTGTCAAAGATCTTTGTCAACAAAACGAGCCCACAAAATTAAAGAAGCAGAAGATTTTGGTCAAAATCCCAAGGTGCAGAGTGCAGTGTTAAAAGTGCCCAATATCCAGACACAAAATGAACAGAAACATCATTCCTGTTCGGTTTCTTCACCTTCCTCACTCGTTGCTCGATCCTCCTCTTTTCTCTTCTGGCTTTCTGTTAAGTCTTGACTTCCTGACGGATATTTCTAAACATTCCTCTGGATCCTAACGCTTCCTAACCTCTCCCTCAGTCCAGCTTCCTCCACATGTGTGTTTTATGGAACATTGTGCACAGAGGTTTGCGCAGCTCAATTCATTGTGATTTTTATCTGTACATTAACACTGCTGGGGGAAAAAATCCTGGTGTTATAATTGGTGACATAACTACAATTTAAACCTCCCAATAACATGAAACTTACATAATCACTTTCTGTCTAACAGTCAATAAAATGCGCTTAGGTGACTTTGAAGGATAAAGCTGAAGTTATCGTGTGCACTGTCAATATTTATTGAACTGATCGTCATGTTAGGTCATTTCAAATAAACTGTTTGCATCTGTTTTTCTTAAATCCTTAAATTTTAATTTAAATATTACCTAAAAATGTCTAAACTATATGGAAAATATGCCCACATGGAAAAGATATATATAAATCTTATAAAGTTTGTATCTGTCTTGTGTGAAACTTGTATGAAAAGCATACAAGAGTGAAAACAGATATAAGATCCCTTGAAAAATGATATAAATGAAACTTGTATGTTTTGGGTACTTACTAAAAACAATATATGAAAGTAATGAGAAAGTGGCCACTTTTATGAGTAAATCATGTAAGCCTGATATGATTCACTATATGAAGTAGGCCACATCTTATGCAAGTCTTTTATAAGTTTTTACTATTTCTTTTCCATATGGGTGTACTTAGCTGACATCACAGCCTTTGGTTTGTGGACTTGTGGCAGCACTTATGGGTGCAATAATAATAAGTGTTAAGTGAGCAACTTATAAAGTTTTTGCATTTCACTCATCAAAACTATTTTTTAAATGATGACAATTTTTTAAATTTTCAAAAAAGGACTAGCTGCACAAACACCATTCAGAGAGTTATTTCAGTTGCTGTTTTCCTGATCTCAGAGGTCGGAAGAAGAGTGACGTCGCTCCCAAGTTGATTATGTTTCAATATTAAAGCAGGAAAAACATGATTTATTTAGCTTCTTGGCACAATAGAGCGATGCACTCATCACCAGAACGGAGCAATATTTTGTTTTGCTTAAAAACATTGCTGCAGCATGGTCATGGATGGCGCCTGCTCAGTGTTCTGTGAATGGCTCATTTAATGAGTCACAAATACAAACTAGAAGTTCTAGTTTTACTCTTGTTTACTTTCAGTGCTGCCATCTTGGATTATTAACTCTGACTTGGTGGGGCTGCTCTGACTTCAGAAATTCCGACTTCCAAGTGACTTGAGTTAGTGCAGCTGAGGATTAGCACCGCATCACTTAGCATAGCTTAGCTAGTGGCTACATAAGGCTGCTAATCCAAACTTTAAGCCTTAACGCAACATAAACATGTGAGTTATAACAAAACTACCACAGTACAGTTATTATGAAGGGGAAACTATTACAACTATTACTAAAAACCATTTTTGTATCAGACTCTAAAGATGTTATTAACATGTGAGGCACCTGGCTCTCTTTTGGAGCCAACCTCAAGTTTTTTTTCCAACTTATTTTTGTAATACAACCGAGCCATCGAGGTACCATCTGTAGGCAGATTTAGTTTCAACTTAAGGATTTTCTGTCACCTGACCTCTTTATGACCCCATCATTGTGTAATAAATCAAACTCCATTAAGTTAATGTTAAAAACCATCACTCCTCGGGTGTAACATGTCTACACACCTTTACATTAACCTCATGTACAGACTTACTGTACAGTTCCTACACAGGAACCTGCACATCTCTGCATGAGAGGTCATTTCTTGGTTGAGTGGCTGTAGAAGCAATGTTTAAGAAGAGGAAAAAAAAAAAAAAAAGCAGTAAAATGGGTTTTAGTCTGAGATGGTCTGTTGACACTAATCCCTCAGTGTCCTGCTGAGTCGTGGTTTCCCGCTGGTGAAATGGTCAATTAAAACCAGGAATGGACGACTGTAGATCTGACCCCTTTTGACTTCTTTCAATGTTGCGGCATCACTGTGCTGCAGAAGGAGGCAGAGGAAAGCTGAGGGTATTTTAGATCTTTTCACTGCCTTTCAGATCTACACCGTCTGTTATTTATTTCATAAATCAGTATTCCAAGTATAAAAGTCTGGGGGGGGTTTTCTGGAATTTTTTTTCATATAGAGTTTCTCATCTGGTTTTATTTAAATTACCAAATCAGTTGCAAATAAATCCTAAAAGTAAAATGCAAGTTAGAAATTCTGCAGTGGTAAAGATACTACAAGGATTATTTTGCCATTTATTTCTTAATTTTGAAATTAAATATCTTTAACATGCTTGATTCAGAATAACTTCAGAATAAATGCCAAGCAAAACATGATATTAGCAAATATGTCATGCAGTATAGGAGTCATGCTTTACAAGGATGAGTCAGAATTTGTGTTTTATGTACGTATGCCGGCTTTGTGTTTGTCTCACCTGTCACTGCGAGCCACTCAAATACACACCTGACAGGTTAAGTAGGCGAATAACGTTTTGATGTTGTTTGATTCGAACAGTGGTGTGGTTTAATTTAGGATTTGCACATACCTAAAGGCATGTAGCACTTTTATTATTGCACATAGCGCTACAGGGTTTACACATCACCACGCTCAGAAATGATTGTAATAATTTAATGGAAACATCTCCAGCAAGGATTAAAACCAATGGGCTCAAAGGAAGGCACGTCTGGAGACAGGGTTTGGTCATACATGTCAGCGTGTGGTTTGCCTTCAGCCCTTCAAAGGTCAGAAATTTGTGTTGGAGATTAGAGCAAGCTGCATGTTGAATGTGACAAGGTAATTTTAAATGCAGTCCAGGTTTCTTGGATGGAAAAAAATAAATAATTAAATGCAAATAAAGTAAAAAAGAACATCTTTGAGCAGATGACTCACAATGTTCACTTGTCCAGGATAACATTTCTGTTGTTTTCTTCCTCTTCTTTTTCTTTATTTCGACTTGTTGGACATTTGAATTTGATTTTCACTCACCCAGTCAAATATTCTGTTATTGTGCTTTTGTTAATTTTTTGCCTTTTTTTCAGAGGGGGCCTGATAAAATGTGGTTAAACTTTTTTTCTTATTTAAACTTCACATTTCAGACAGGATACAGAAACAGAAACATGGACAGATATGATCAGGGTTCAAACGAGGTCAGAGTATTCCCATAATGAGGAAACCTCCTCTGACTGTAGTTTTGTCAGGCAAAAGCCATCAATGGTCCAAACACATCACGACCCTTGCAAATATAAAAATGTAGACTGGCGCCGCAAGAGTGTAAGAGGGGGAAGATCAGTTCCTTAAAGAATCACTTTTAAAGGCTGATCTAAAGCCTGATGAGTTATCCCCATGTTGCTGTGACTGTAACTGTGACAGGAACAGCCTGAACTATTCATTAGGCTTAGTTTGGGTTTTGTGGCTCTCAGAGAACCACCTCCTTCGACATCTTGGAGCTGGATCTGACAGTTACTCTAAAATTACATCCCCTTCAGTTTGTGATTGGCCCATTATGTTGAGTCACGAGGGAATGCAGGTGTTGAACTCGGTTTATATTGCTTCTCACTATCACTGTGTCCTTGCATGTTTACAACCAGCCGAAACACAGTGATTACCTTCAGGAAACACTTTCAGTCCCAAGGAATATCATGTTTCTCCCTCTCTATGGGGAGCACCAGTGGCTGACACTTTCCTCTCTTTAGTAAATTAACTACATCACTAAAGACAACTCTAGTTCATCAGTTTGACAGCTCTCAATTGTGGAAGAAGATACAACTCAGATAAATTCACTTCACAAACTTGTTTTCTAATGACAGTTGACAACATTTTGTACAAAAAGATATCGGAGCTTTCCATTAACTCGAGTGCTTCGAAGGAAGCCTTTCAGCCTTTTGCAGATGCATTGAAGCTTGCATAAGATTTAATCACCAGAACATTAAACTGGACTTGTAAAAAATGAAAAATCCCCTGATTTAAATTGTTTGAAAGATTTTGATTTTCTGAATGTTGTAATTGTTTCTTTTAAGTCGGATGTTGGTTATTGTCTTGGACATCTTTGATAAACACGGTTCTGTTTAAGATCAGATCTGAGAGAGAAGTAGGAGGAGGGTTATCTGATCCTGCACTGTGCTGAATGCAGCTTCCTGGCAACCCCATCCATGCGAACACACTCGCACACAACACCACACAAGTTAGAAGCTAGGCGCAACCCGAAAAGCCAAACATCCATTTCCACTAATTGGCTTGTTCTCATGCGATCCTGTTACCTTGTGAGAGTGCAGGTCCACTCCTCTGAGGCTACTCCGAGTTCTGGAACATCACGCTATTCTTATTTGCTCTGTTAGAGAAGACTAAGAAGTTCCATCATTTTAAGGATCTCATTTGATGTAATTGATTTTTTCTTTTTTCCCTATGCTATAGGAGTCTAAAAGGCAATCAAAGTAGCTCTTTCCTTCAACCTCATATTTACTGCTGATTCTTCCAGGCCATTAAGGGGTATTTGCAGCTTGAGTGGTCAAGATAACTTTTCTATTAATATACTTATAGTATGCTCCGGGGCGGCTGTAGCTCAGGCGGTAGAGCAAGTCGTCTACTAACCGGAAGGTTGGTGATTTGAGCCCCGCCTGCACGCTAAATATCCTTGGGCAAGATACTAACCCCAAGTTGCTCTCTGATGCATCCGTCCGAGTATGACTGCGTGTGAATGTTAGATAGGAAGCGCTTAAGCACAGAAAAAGTGTTTGTATGAATGGGTGTTTTGGTGAATGAGGAATGTTGTATAAAGCGCTTTGAATCCTCAGATTTGAAAAGCAATATATAAGAATCAGTCCATTTACTACTTACCATGCTGTTTTGCTTTGTACGTAAGCAGCAATTAAGTATGCATGCTCTCATTGATGGGATGAGAATACCCAGGAGGGAGAGGCCTGAGGACTCTCACAAAGGATATTTTTAAGATTCATATGTGAACAGAATGCGTGACACAATGATGTTGAAGTATTGTCTAAAAATAAAGATTTTAAGCTCCTACTTTACCTTGATTTCTACTACATGGCCTATCCTTGGGTGCCAAACATTGCTGTTCTGCTAGATGCTACTGGTGTTGCAGAAGTATCCACACTGTGTTTTCTTACTTCTGTAACTTGATGCACCAGCCGTGGCAATATTTGACCATATTAGTTACAAAAAGCTACAAAATCTGCATATAGAGTGATAGTAATTCACAAGTTGATCAGGCGGGATGGTGTAGTACATGTTTCATTTGTTGTTTTTGTTGTTTTTTCTGCTGATTTTTACATGGTTCTTATTTTAACATTACTCACTGGTTAGATTTAAATGAACTGGTTCTTATAAAGTGTTTTTCTACTGTACATGAGAGTCAAAGTTCTTCTAACATGTATAAAATTGGTGGAATCCAACAACCAACCTTTCAATTGGTACCCTCACACTTTAGTGTCCACAACAAATTGACTGGCTAACAAACGTCTATGCAAAGCCTCAAATTATTGAATTTATGTGAAAATAATAACCTTGCATGCTAGTGGACACAGAAGCTACAACAGCACAAGACACCAAAATTACTTGGTTAAGTTTAGAAGAAGATTTGGGTTCTAATGGAGCCTTTTCAAACCCTGTACAATCGAAAATAAAAGCTACCCAATCCATTTAAAAGTGACAGCAAGTTACAAATGTCAGTATGCACTGAGTTTGGAGTAAAACCTGAGATTCTCCACCCAGTGCATCATGGTGATCTTGTCCACGGGTTTGACAGAACAGCACCACGTTACACCCTGGGAATGTGAATGTGTCATGTAGCTTTTGATTATCTTTATCAGTTTATGGAGTTCAGCTCTGAAGGGGAATTTACAAGAAAATGAAACTAATTCAACAGATCGGTTGAATTCAAGACTTGACGTGTCTGAAGTCTGAGTAGGAAAACATTTATCTAATCTCAAATACCCACATGTCTCATTACTAATGCAGATAGTTATCTGTCATATTTAGATTTTTTTCCCCGATACCTTTGAGCAGTAAATGATGGTTCTTTGCATCTGTAACTAAGCACATGAATCACTGAACAGATTTGTCTCACTTCCTCTGAATAAAATCTTATTGAGCAACAGCAGCTAAAAGAGATGTTCATCTGCCCGCCACGCTCTAGTCCCTATCAGTCTGTCTTGTGTTTAATGTTTCATTTTGACAGCCAGGACTGATGTCAGGAAAAAGGAAGTTGGAAGGTTCAAGATGCTGATGTGGAACATAAAATCTCCAAAATAATGTTTCCAGAGCAGTCGACATCTTCCAGCCCCTGTACAGTGGTGTAATCGCACAATTGGCAAATTGCAAATTGTGGCAAGTACAGAGACATTTTTTGATGAACTGCTTTTGGGCAAGAGCCTAGATGAGCTGAGATGGTTTGAATCTGGGATTAGAATGTGCAAAAGCACCCTTTGTTAATGTTGGGGGAAAACCAGTTGGCAGTCTCTTGCCATGTAATTTTTTTCGTTTTGTTTTCTTTTGCATGATTTCTTATTTTGCTAAATTTGCATCCACCTCATTGAGAACAAATAAATAAATAAATAAATATTCAGTAAATTGAAATCCTCAATATAGTAGCACCCGACTCTACCTTCTAGTGGCCACAAGGATAGAGCGGGTGGTTGGTACGACCCTTGACTTCTATAGTCCTTAGTCAGTATTTTTGAACCCCAAATTGTCCTTGATGTATCTCTGAATGTGTTAGGTTAAAAAAAAACCTTTATAAAATACCTTATAGAATAAGTTGTTATATGAAAGTATGTGTGAACAGGGATATGTGGCTCGTAGTGAAGAACCACGTTGAGTTCTCAGTAAGAAAAGTGCTAAATAAATAAATAAGCCAGTCTATTGACAATTTACTTGCTAGAATATGGTCGTGACGATGAGCCAAAATAGCTGAGATGTCCTTGAGAATCTCTTAATCACTGATATCTTTCTTCTGGTTTTTGACAACCATGGTCAGAAACAATTGAGTGCACAGTGAGATGAGATTGCGTCTCCTCTTAAAGTACTCAAGTTGGTGTTTACTGAGGTTAGTGATGGAAGAAGAAGTTCAAAGAACTGGTTTGCAGCAGTGCTGCTTGATAGTCCTCAATTAGCTTTTTTTTTTTTGGTCTGGTTTGGCGTGAAAAGTGCTGATGGGAGAATGAACTGTTTGTTTTTGCTGGTTTAAACTCTGGATGCCTTCAGCTCCAGACCTGGTTTCAAATTATTCCTGAATGAAACAAACGCTGTCATTTGGCTTTAAGCTCATTCTCTTTTGCCTTGAGACATTGAAGCCCTTCTCTGTCCTTTTTCTTCTCTCTCATCTTTGAGTGTTACAAAGTAGACTTAAAAATTTTTCATCAGTTTACAGTTTTTACAGCGAATCAGGCCTGGCAAACAGTTTTTATTCATGCTTTAATGGTTAGCTCTTATTTGTTTGATAATGAATGAAAAGCTCCCTTCTTTTTTTGTCTTTGGCAATAGACTGCACCCATTTTCAGTGTGCACTTGAGCCGTAAGTAGCAGAGAGTCAGTGTTTGTCTACCTTTGTTCGCAGATCTCTTGAGTTATATGCAGCCTGAAAAATATCCCCATTACACTATGTGAAACATGATGATTTAAACACACTCTCGGGTCTGCTGTGATAAAACAGAGCCCTAAAGTTTGTTTACCCTGCAAAGGAATTCTTCTCTAATTCATTCCTCGCCAGGCCACTTAACCCACTTCTTCTCCATCCAAGCCGCCAGAATCATAGATTGTCTTTGTGAGTGCACTCAGTTACTTGACACTTTTCCAAAAAAGCCATAAAGTCATTAGAGGAAGTTAAAAGCTCTGAGGCTTGAAGCATGTCCCAGAATAAGGCCTTTCTCATGCTCACCAAGCTAAGATGCTGAGACAAAGAAAACAAGGTTATCTCTGCTGTCCAGTTGGTCAGGCGGCTTTAAAGGGGTTTTGTACCTTAAAATCAAGGCTTGTTTCCTAAACTGAGCAGAGATGGAGGTAACTGAGAATTTCAAGGGAGAATGTAAAAATGTACGTCAAAGTGTGAGCAAGACAGAAAAAGCAAATCGAATTTGAATTAAATATAAGAAGTAGTGTTCTGTAATGACTCTTAATGTCTATTTGAAGAGCATTTGTTGCCGACTTAGCCAATGTTATCTGCAGTCTCGGGATAGCAGCTCCACATTTCAATTGAATCACTCCAAGCAAAATATCCTTTGTAACAAACAGATTAGACATTCTCAAAGTTCAGGTCAGGCCACTCTAGTTAAAAGATTATTTACCTCTGCAGTTATTTAGTTACAGCAGCATGTTCAGGTCCTCCCTGTCTTTGCATGCATAAACATTAAAAGCATAAGCTAGAGAGCAGCAAGACTCTTTTAACGATCAGAGCAGCCATCAGTGACAACTGGAGGTGTGTTGCAAGAAACTTGTTAATGCACATCAACTGTCGGGAAACTGCTAATATACGAGGGCGATCCCAAAAGTAAGGTCTCCTATTTTATTTTTACTTTTTTAGAAATACAAACAACTGTTTATTGAAAAATGATTTCTTTTTCTATATAATCACCATTTCAGTCGATGGTTTTTTTGTAGATGTTGTGGCAGTTTTAGACTGCCCATGTCATACCAGCTCGCCGTCGTCTCCTTCGGGAAGCATTGAGCAATCCACTCTTTGCCGTTTGTTCTTCGTGAATTTCAGTACGACCGGCTGTAAACTCTCTACACCACTTGCCAACGTTTTTGACATCAATGCACGACTGTCCATACACTTATTGGCGATTAATTTTAACTGGTTTAACGCTTTCTGCATTCAAAAGTCAAATAACTGCACGAACTTTGCACTTGGCGGTAGCATTGAACGGGGGCTCCATTTTCAAGGGCTGCCAAGCCAAGATTGAGTCTCCCAGCGAAGCTGCTCATTCTTGTTTGAGAGTGGAGGAAGCACCAATCACAACAGTGTGGCGAACAGCCGTACGAACTGTTTCTCTACCCCACTGCTTTGGAGACCTTACTTTTGGGATGGCCCTCGTACCTTAAAGAAGGTACCCCGTATAGAATGGGGTTTTCTGAGCAGTCAGCTGATGCTGATCAGCTGTTGTGAGAATCGGGTTAGGGCAGCTTTGGACATTGTCCTTTCTCACATGTAGCAGGAATCCGCTGATGCCACTTTGTCAATGTGGAAAATTGGTTTAGTTGAGGAAGTTAGATAGTGCAGGATGTAGGACACACGACTCCCACTCTTCTGTTGTGAATATGCCAGACAGTTAAGTGCAGTATTCCCACATGAGCTCAATCTGACATCCTGTTTGTTCTGAGGAGCTGGCAGGTTAAATGACATTGACAATGGTATCTGCAGCTTTGATGGGTAATATCTGGAAAAGTTCAGGTCTGACATGCATGTGTGAAACCTTTGGTTGCTCTCCATGCCATCTTATTTTTTGTTGATGGAAGACTCCTTTCACTGCTTCCACTGCTTATTGGCGCGTTAAATGACTTCAGATGTTTCCAGGTCACACCAAACTGCTACCTTAATTTGCAGAGTCACACAATCTGTTTCTGGGGGTAAATCCGCCTCTTTTTGTATAACAAGACGTCTGTTGCTGGTCCCAGGAGAATGGCAGAGAGGGGAAGGCGGTATTTATATTCGTCCGTTTCTCCTTCTTGGAGTCTGCAAAAGCAGCACCATGCGACCACAGCTGGGCAACACATGGCAACTGTGGCCTCAGCTGCCAACTTGTAGCAAACACAAACCCACACACACACTAACACAATGATGCACAGAACATCCTGCAAACGCAGTCGCTGAAAGCGCCGTTTACAATGAGAGTTATTGTATGTGTGCACGCTTTTTCAGCCGGAATGCTGCACTTGTGCAAACAATGCCTTAAACGTGCACAAATTACTCTCCCATGCTCTCGTGTGCACTGATACTTTCATAGACAAACACAGAAGGAGAAAGTAGGTCAGGTGGGCCCAACAGAAAGGACTCTGGTCATTTCCCTCCTTTATGGTCTAAGTGGTCCTTAGGGATGGAAACCAGTCTAAGCTCAGTTAGTTCAACGTCAGGTCATTGTTGATCCTGAGTTTCACATCTGCAGAAAGTTTAAGAGTCTCATCTAAGTTTAGTTTATTCCTTTGAATTCAGAATTCCTCACGTGAGTTTGATTTGGGCTCAGACATGCAGCGGCGGAGACGAATCGCTTTGCATGCATGCTTGTGATGACTAATGAGTCGCAGACGAGACATTTGTTTAGCCAGAAACTAGTTCACTGTGTTCAGTTTTGTTTATACAGTGTTTTGATCATGTTTTCAAGTTGTGCATTAGATTCATGTACAGTGTAATGTTTAAATCCCTTATTGCCACTAATTTGACCTTCTTTCCTTCCCTGTGGAGCAGCGTGGAGAAAGCTCACTTATTGGTCTTCCTTTGACTGAAAGCTCTCAGAGGAGAAAATAAAATGGCTTTATTTAATATAGAGCTGTGTTTCCTGTGGTCTGGTCCAGCTTCATGAAATCTGGAAATCATGATCTGCATGGTTCTTAGCAGAAGGAGACATAAATATATGCTGAGATAGCCAAGTCTTGTGATGGGATAAACACAGTTAATAGTGGTAGATTGCAGTGGTGTGTTTATATTCACTTCCATTAGGTGCTTAGTGGGGTGAGCTTAGTGTAGGTAACATGATTAAGCAGACATTGTAAAAAGTTTTTGCTGGTGGCAAAACCATGAACCATTTTCGACCGCTGGTTTCTTCTTGTACAAAGTATTTGTTTTTCTACATTTGAAAATTAAATGAATTCATTTAAGCTGCCATTGACTTAAAGTAGCAGCCAAACAGAGGCATGAATCAGAGCTGCAGCAAATTCATGCTGTTTAATTTTTGGATTGGGGAGTGAAACACGGTGCCATCTTCGCTGAATTCATTTAGACTACAAGTGAATTCATTTAAGCTGTTACTAGTGCTCTGTAAGAGGTTTTTTTTTTTAGTCATACTTGGCTTTTCTGTTTCCATTTTACATCTGTAGTCTTAGGCTTTTGACATTTTGTTTGTGAATTTCATAGACCAGTTCATTTTTATTCATTTATGTGGAGGATTTCATTTGCATCTAAATGCTGGAAACACACCAAAGCTTGGATGGAAGCAGCGCCCAGAATACCAATTGCAACTGTGGATATATTTCACTGAAATAATGTCTTGGAAAAGCATAATTACGAGAAAGCTGATCACCAAACCAAACCTGCCTTAAATACAAATGATTGTTTTGTTTAAGATCAGATGCAACAAAAGCGACTTTGCTCATGTAAATGAGATGTATTCAAATAAATGAAAAAATTTAACTGTAGAGAAAAATAAATATGCGGACTGGTTGGTCTAAAATCATTCATGGAAATATAAAATTACCACTGACAGAGTACAACAAGGTTGCCAGTTGAAGGTAAAAAAATGTTAGTGTTACAGAAACAAATCTTTCTCTTCGTTGAATGACCACAATAAAAACAGTTCAGTGCTTTTTAGGCAATAAAGTCCCCCCCAATTAAAAAATGTTAAAAAAGAAAAGAAAAAGAACAAATACCTGACTAAAAATGGCACACAAAGCCCCACTGGCTCTTTCTGTTCATGTTGCATGGTTGACTCACTGAGGAGAAAACAAGGAAGCCGCCCAGCAAGCATAACTGAGATTACAGCCTGGGTTTGTGGGATTCACAGTCACTTTGTTCTGCAAACCAAAAACGGCCCAAAAGTGGATCCTCATTCAAAAAACATGAAAAGAGAATTTATTTTTACTTTTGGAGATGCAGGGTTTCGACTTTAAAGCTGCCTCGCTTACCGCTTCACACCTGTAAGCTGCTCTCAAAAACCTATGGTTGGCTGTAATGTAGTTGACCACAATCATTCTCAGAACATTTCATATGGATGAGAAACCACACTGACAACCACCTCACCCGTTGTGCACAGAGGTGACCTGGGCAGAAAAAGAAAGAACAGGGTCAACGAAGACATTAGTCCTCACAGGAAAGGCAAGTTAGAATTTCTTCACTTCAAAGCTGTTTGCTTTCAAAGGACTTCTTCAGATCTCCATTGAACACGTTATGTCTTAGTTGGATGCTTAAAAGTGTCTCTGAGCCAAAGTCGTCTTTGGCTCTTGTGTTGTTTCATGTGGCTGCCTTGAAACGGGAAACCAGAAGCGTCTTTTCAGTTGTCTGTAGCGGGGCCAGCGACCAGGTGCTGGCACTAAATAACGAGCCAATTCAAAGAAAGTCAGGAGCTGTTTAGCTGAAGAGAAAGAGAAAGGTCACAGTGTGCAGGTGGCTTTGCTAAACTGTGAGTTTTGGATCAGCAGAAACATAAACTTGGAACTATTTTTGCAGTGTGACATGCACAGCTTGGTGGAAGCTTTAAAGAGGAAAGAGGGAGAGTGCTGAACCTCAGTGGACAACATCTCCATGTTCTTGTTGGGCGACCACCTTCATATTTTAACACTGTGTGGCATCATGGAACAATCTACAGTATTACATCAAGTCTAACAACTTGCAGTAAGCAAGAGCTGTATACAGTATGGGCAAAGGTTGATGTATCTGTAAAGTTACTACAAATTGGGTTGCGAATTGGCTTGCAGAGGTAGACTGACTGCACGCAAACTAAACCAGCTTAAAACTGCACTCCCAGGTGGATGTGCAGAAGGATCCCGACTGATGTCGTGAATGTTGCAGAGCTTGACTTCCTGGCCTCTAATGCTATGCTCAATTTGGCTCGTTTTTTTCAAATTCCCTCCTTTTTCTTCATGTTGTTGTAATATGTGCCAGATCTGCAAGAAAGCTGCAGCTAAGCTTGAATTGGATGTCTCTTGTGGTGCATGAAGCTCCACACCTGTTTTCTTCATCAGCCAAAACCAAAGTCAATCGCCTCTGTCAAATATTCAGGGGGAATCATTGCATTCCAACTTTCCCACGTCTGACCCCTAAAGACACATTTTTCAAGTTTTGTTTTCTCTTCATGAATTGATTCATTGCACATTGTCTTTTTTTATACATATATTTCTGTCTGTAATTACAGTGTGGTTTCCTAAGTATTTAAGGTCTTTCCAGCATTGGTCTGTTCCATGTTCATAGATTTATTCCCATGCTATTCATTGACATCCTCAGAGGTTCCCAGTATAACTCCAGTTTTGGCAGTGGCTGACGGTCCACTTCCTCTATGTGGCGGCTGATTGCATGGTTTAAGATAATGTGTTTGTTGCACTGTAAATGTTAACTGTAATGTTGCCTGGATCTTGTTTTTGAGAGCTGCAGTTTAGCACATGTGATGATGGAGTTAGTTTGGTGCTCTAAGATAAATAAGACATCCTCACGTCTGACCACTCTAAACTCGCTAAATGTGTAAAACCCACTAATATGTGTCTTTGTTTGGCAGTTTAGTTAATGCCAAATACACCACTGAGGCATTAACGCAGACTAATGAACACACAATGTCACCTTCGTGCAGTGTGACTCAAGAGTTACCAGAACAACACAATGAGAGCTACTGAATAGTTAATGAGACGCAGTGAACCAAACTGTCATCTGCAGCTCACAGGAAGTGCATGGAGACAAACGCTGCTGTCATCAGGAGTTCATTAGAAAGCTCCGAGAAATAAATAAATATCTCAGAGAACAGTTTGTTGGTGAGAGACTAAAGGTGGGCACATGTTTGACTTTGAGTCATGGCGCACAATGTGGCTGAGAGACATGTTCACGCCATGTCTAAAGCAAAAAGCAGTCATTGTGGTCTAAAGTCTGGAGGGCGTCGCTCTCATTGTTAGATTTGTATTCTGTTTGCGCTGGCTTTGTTTAGTAATAAATAAACTTCCATGTCATCACTGACTGCATCATTAGTCACTGTGGTTCAGGCTGAACAGCCCGTCAGTCGTGGCTCCTGCCGTCTGCCATATGGACAGTTTCCATCAACGTGCACGCAGCTTAAACATTTTAAATTGTTTAAAGTGAATACACGAGTCTGATGTACTGAATTTTGTTTTTAAATATATAAAATTAGAAGTTCGATGTTATGTCTGAAACTATGAATAGATGTGGATAGATTCTGAAACTATTTTTATAAGCTCCATTAAACTCTGAGCATGCAGCTGCCGGGTTTTTACACATTTTCCGTTTTTAGCAATGAAATTTTAAGTAGTTTTAGCTGCTGCTCCCTCCTGATTTACACTCTTTGCTTATGTATTTATTTATTTTTATAGTTTAAAGTCATCCCAGAGTACATTGCATGGAATGATGAAGGCCTTTACAGTATTATATATAGAGAAAGCTAATAATCCCCCTGGAGCAGCACTTTGTGACAGCGTGAAGGAGAAACCACCTTTTAACCTGTGACAGAACCAGGCTCAGAAAGAGTCTGCTTGGGGAGGTAAAGCAAGCAGAGCTACTCATTGCATCGTATGAGGTTACTAAGAAGAATGAAGGAGTGGTTTGTAGCGCTAACCAACTTATCAAAAAGGAATGTTTGAAGCCTAATCTCAAAAGTAGAGACGACGTCTGTTGACTGCATCCAAACTGGGAGCTGGTTCCTGAGGAGAGGAGCCTGAAGGCTGAGGGCTCTGCCTCCCATTCTACTTTCACAGTAAAGTTCTCTGCTAAGGTTGTGTAGTAAAAAAACAAAGTACATGACTTGTTAAGATGTCATTTTAAGTGTTTAACTGACAGTTTCGACTGGCTGTGATATTACAGTTTTGCCTCAAAGGCTTGTTGTACAGGTTGCGGCACATTTTCAGCCTACAAAGAACTATTGTAGTTGTTGTTTAGTCTCATAACCTGTGCTTATCTCATTCTTGAAAATATATTAGGGGTGGGGGTAAGTTTCAATTACAGGAAATATTGTAACAAAAGTAGAGCTGCATGTTGTGTCTCGGGGTTTTTCCTCATTTTGGCATAAGATAAAAATAATCTGAGTCTGACCATCTCTGTTGGTGGCAGCGGCAGAGCGGTGAAACCTTACACACCCCGCTGAGTCAGTCAAGTTCGATTAGCAAATAATATAAATTCATCCAGAAAGGCTCCCGTCAAACATGTCCAGACACAAACAGCCAAGAGCAAATTTTATTAAGCAACTGCACTTATTGGGAAAAAACAGTTGAAGCCTGTCTGGGAACGACAGTAAAGTATCCACAGATGTTCAGTCATTGTGAAATTCCTGCATGCTTCCCTCACTTTTGCTTCAGCTGAAGATGTCACGGTGTTGACACGTGGTGGGACTGTCAGATTACCCGTTGAAACGACACCCACTTGTAGGAGCGAGATGAGAAGGTAAACTGTTATTAGTGCAGTTACAGGAATCAGCGTGACATCCAGAGTGATGTTTCCTGGGCTTCTGGTTGGCTTGTAACGCAGACTGATTCATCCTGGAAATCTGCCAATATTTCGAAACATTTCCAAATCCGTCTTTTTGTGGCTCCTATGAAAATCTAACCTTTCAAACTGCTCGGTGCATCATGCTTACTGAACAGTTCTGCTGCTCTGAGTTTATCCTGTTGGACTTGGAGCTGTTAGATATTGATCAATAATTTCTGTTACTGAGACACTGAAAGAGAGAGGACCTCAAAATTATTTGAGTCTATACACAAAAATTAGGAAATTAGAAAATGGCACATGAAATGTGCCTTAAATCTGTTTAAAATTGACCGGTTATGTTAATCCTCAAATTTATGCGAACCATGCAAAACTACTATAGCAACTTTCCAAGTAACTTAACTTGGAAAGTTACTCGGAAATAATCCGATACTGGTCTTTGTGCAGACTGTCAGGTCTTATTGTTTCTAAAACAAGCCCTTTATGCTCATCTTCTCATTGGCTGCTCCTCGCTGAACCTTCAAACAGAAGGTTTGAACAGCAGGTGGGTGGAGCTTCTGTGCTTTTGGTTTACGTTGATGTCATATACTCCCATGTCATATCTGTTTAATGTGAGCTTCCATCACTGCTACGTGTGCATACTGTTTACAAAAAGGTCCAGTTTGACAGAGGGATTATGCACGTGCAAAGCAAATAAAGCAGACCAACCACAGTTGATGTAGTCTGCATTGCTGGAATATGTAGTTACCCTTCTGGAAAAGGTGTATGTCAGGCTACAGCGTAGGTGATTCAACACAGAACTATAAATTAAGCTTTACTGCACTCATCTGTTAGCAGTAACACACTCAGAAGAACACTTATCTGCACTGTCCTAACTGCAGATTAACCGGGTGTCTGACCTACAGCACTGCGGTATATTTTCTTCTCCCACATAAACTAACTGTTTCCTGATTGGCCCGACTGAAGGTGGTCTTTATTGTAGGCTGGTAAGGTTTCCTCCTGTTAAGGTTAGAAGTAAACTGTGCGTAGTATTTGGGCATCCGTCCTAGTAAGTACTAACAGAGAACTGTATTTTTATATTCAGACGTCCCTCCACCCGAGTCATACGACTGCACAGTGATTTATGATTACAAGACTTGGTTCTTTTTTTTTGGTGACAGCTTGGCTAAAACAGGGAAGTCAGGTGAGACAGCTGATTTGGTCCCTGTGCGTGTCCCGCATCTCACCCCAGAGGAGGTTTGGGGGGGCGACTGCTACCCTAGTTGGATATAAGCGGGTAAAACATGAATACAGTGAATATTGTGTATTGCTTGAAGAGGCCTCGAGTCCACTCCAAACTATATTTATTTATTACATTTTTGGGATTCTGTTATTAATATTGACAGTAAGTACACATATAGTTGGAAAAGCTGAAGTTCTTCAGCACGCTGAGTCCCTAACAGAAACAAACGGGCAGAAACATATTTAATTGGCATCAGATTCACTGACCTGTGTTTGCTGAGGCATTTCACGACAGTGACACCTCTCTGTGGCTCTGCCTTCTGTCCTGTTTGCAGTGCCCGGCCGAGTGCTGTTTCTTGTTCTCAGCTCATGAAACAGCGTACTTGTGTTTTCCCCCTGGCGGTTTGATTGTCTTCCAACCAAAAGAGGTTCCAAGTCTCTCCCGAGTCAGCTGCAAACTCACATGTATCCACCCCACAGCTGCTCTCCAGATCCACAGCGACATGCCTTTTAATTATCCACCAAGCAGCTGAAGGAGAATACTGAGAGCTTCATCTCCCAGACATACACGTCTCTGAAGTTTTAAGAATTTAGTGTGGGAAAGTGTTATTCATGCATTTATTTAAGGCCTAAAGGCTTTCTGAAATATGCCTTTTTAAATGTGGATGAATGGGCCTTTTAATTAATCGGCTCTCTTGAGATGTGCAGTCCTGTTTAGCGAGTATCACTTTCACGAGTGTGAGGATACCTTTTCCTCTCGTCTCTTTGTGCACGTTGTTTTTGATCACTGACAGCAGGAAGATGGTCTGCTGATGAGCAGCTGCTTCCTGTGGAGCTTCCAGTCAACACCTCTGCTCACGTCCACTCCCTGACATCGGAGTGCGCTGCGTGCCGGGACCTCTGACCCCTGCTGACAACGGCGTTGTTAATAATTTAAGCCTACCAGGTGTTATGTACAGTTCACTGGGTTTTGAGCTTGTTTTTTCATTTTTTTTTCTCACATTTTATGGTCAGCCTGAAAATTTGAACCATTGATACCAAAGCTGTGCTTCCTCACACTGTTTACTTTAGAATAGGATTTATTTCCCAGTTTCTTTGCTGCTCTGCTGTCTTGATCTTTGCATTTTGTTCGGATACATCAGGATATATACCTATATGGATATATCCATACTTATGGATACACCCGAAAAATATTACTACCATTTCTAGCTCAAACCAAACCTTTACAGAAATGAATCAAAATAAAAACTGCACATAGCTAAGCTAAAGACATGACATCACCTCTTTGTATTTATAGAGCTCAAGTTCGGCTTTTATATTTGTAAGAGCCAAAACAAAATGTTCTTGTAATTTTGCACGAAGCGAGCGGACTCCTTCGGGTGTTTTTTTGTGAAAACGAATGCCGAACAAGAAGAAATGGCTCAGCGGAGCCAACCGTGAATCTGCATGACTCTAAGTCTTAATACAGGCGAGGTGTATGCAAACATTTCAGCCCCATCCTGTTGTCATTAAGGGCAAAACTATAGAGACAAAACTATTTTTTGGAGCCAACCTAAAGTGCTTGGCTTTTATGCCGCTGGAATATTATGCCCTAATATTCTTTAATATTTTTAGGTGGGTTTTTTCATTTGTAATAATTTCTGTCTACTTAGTGTCCAAAACTTGAAAGCCCAAGATTGGTTAAGGATGTAACTTAAAACCTTGTTTTTGTATATTTTGGCCAGGTTCAATACAGAATTGTTGTTAGCAATGTGTGTTAGCTGTGTGTTATCTTCGGCTCAGGTACCATCCCACCACAGTCAGAGAGAACTTGTGTCCTTACACATCCTCATAAGCAGAGAGCTTATTGATGTCCTCTCCTGCCTTGTAAACCAAGTGTCCATCTTCATAAATTAAATTTATGAGCTGCATTAGAATTGAGCGAAGGCAGCTCGACTGCAACACGTTTTAAAGTGAAAAACGGGGTAAATTTGAATCATTCCTGATTCCATATGTTTTAAAAGCAGCTAGTTTCTGGCTAAGAAGATTCCCTCTGAGTAAACTGATGCTGGATGAACTTCCACTCGCCTGAAGGGGGAAAAGGGAAGAAAAACCCACACACTTGCTCTCTAAATGTTTACCATCTCTAAGCTGAGTCTGGACTCTAAGTATATTCCAACCACAAAGCCACTGAGCTATGATGACGTCATAAACCATAAAATAAGGCACAGGAGTGAAAAGCAAGCAGAGGGAGCTTGTTAAAAGTTGATCCTGTGGTCAGTGAAAGCTGCAAGTCCTGAGTGAATGTCATAAAACAGATTTCCGTTGGCTCATTTTTATATTTATGCTTGCTTTTCCTTGACCATGTATGCAGAGTTCGCTGATATTTATCAGTAAAACTTTCATAAAAGAGTCATTTATGCAATTTCCTCATCAAGATAAAACGGTACTGCCGAGCCTCTAGCACAGAGCTTCTACTACAGTCGGTTCACACTGTTGCTTTTTGTTTTATCTGCTGAAATGTGACCCCCCCCCAACGATGTTTGTCACAGGGATAAAAATGCCTGTGGTATTGAAAAGGGTTTGGAGTCTCAAGTGTGTTCTTGGGTATTGGTACTGAGTTTGAAATCCTAAAATCATCCCAACCCTAGTCTGCACTGCAGATTGGCCGTAAAAGTTTTGATACAAAAAAGGACGTTTGCTGTGTGCTTGACGTCCAGGGTGAAAGTGCATGTGGAGGTGGTCAGAATGGGATTTCCATAGAATGAGCCAAACATAGCAGCAATTAATAAAACGCAATCAAACAATGTACTGTATACAACACAATGTCTGCACCTCCATCGATTTATAATTTAGTGTTTGGATTTACGGTTTGTTTAAATCAGGAGGGCTCGTTTAAATGGTGAAAATGGCATGAAAACAATAATGTGAGATCGAGTTTGAAATTGGCCGCTGGAGGAAAACGCAAGTGACTAAAACATCTACGGTCATTTCTCAGTGTGCTGTAAACAGGAATGCAGTGTGCAGTAGTTCTATAAACACCTCATAAAAACAAAAAGCCTTTTTCCACAGAGCATCAGAGTCAGAATACAGCCAGCGCTCTGATTACTGCGGTGCATGAAAATCTAATCAGAAACATTATCTAAACTCAGTCAAGTCAGCAGCTCCTCGCAGCATCCGATTGGCCGCTGCGAGCGGAGCCGTGTGTGTTTTATGGCTGCTGCTCATGTCTGTGTAATGGGTCACAGATCATATACGAGCAGAGCCTGTGTGTGTGCAGACTGTTTTTTTTTCTGTACTTCTGCATATGTCGGTGTGTTTTTTAGTGTGATAATCACAGTTCTCCTTTATCCATCATCATGATCATCAACATTAGTTATCCCAGAAAAAGCCTCTGCAACCTCCGACTTCCTTCCATAATGCACGGGCCTGTTTGTCCTCGTAAACACAGAAAGCTTCAGAACTGTCGATTGAAGCCTTCACGGGTCTCGACAGTGAATCGCTTTACTGAGAAGAAGTTTGTGTCATAGATGAGCAAAACTGGATCTATGGCCTGTTTGAATAAAGATGCCAGGGGGAAAAAAACACACTTTTTCACTGGATTGCGGGAAAAACCTTCAGAATATTCAGTACGATGTGTCTGCAGGGCCACACACATGGTTCCATTTACCCCTGTGCTAGCGAACAGCCATGGAAAGCGGGAATTTGACTATTCAATGTCTGTCTTACAAGCTGAGTGGGTGCGATTTGGCTGTGATGGGACTCTGTTGTTCTGCTGCCACATCAAGGAGCCGCACACAGAGGGGGATATCTGGTGCATTAATAGTTCATTTTTCTCCCTCTTTCTGTCTCGTTTAGTTTAGTTTAGTAGTTCTGTGCTCATCTTCATGTCTTTTTGAGAACTTGGATAAGTGGAAGACTCATATTTAAAAGCCTAATTCAGACGACCAAAAACAAAACATCTTTAAACTCATGAATAATTGTGCAGTGTCTCTACACATCGTGCAACAGTTTTAGGTTTTATCCTTACATCCATCCAGACTCGCCTTCCAAAAATCCCACACTCCCAATTTATTCACGTTAATAAAACTTCTCCGCTCTCAGAAGAAATGACATGTCATGTGTCAGGACTCGCAGGCTTCAGCAGACACACTCAGCTCAGGGCACAGTAATACGTGGCACTGCTCACTGAGCCGGGTGGTTAAGTAACGTCTAATTAAGGTGCATTAAGCACTGGAAATTCAATAAGAAGGAGCTCATGTAAAGGCAGCAGTTATTATGACAGATGAAGTGTATTCAGCGCTGATCGAGCCACCGGTGGGGACGTCACTTACAGTGCTGAACCATTTCCAAGATTTGGTCCGTATAGCGGCTTCAAAGAAGACAATTACATTTTCCCCGTGCAACTCTGTACTTCCTATAACTCTTGTGAATTGAGTTTTGCTTGAAGCTAAAGGGGGGAAAAAAGGAAAAACAACAAGTAGTTTTGTAGCAGACTTTGATAATGTAAACTTCCATCCTCAGTGAGTTACATAAGAACGTTCCCTAAACGATAGGCTGAGATTAGACTGCTTTTTAAGAAAGATGGAAGAACATCAAAGCTCGTTAAAGGAAAATTGGTTTCACATGTCTCCAATCAACATAATGAAAAACAAACCGAAGCTTTTAAAATACTCAATATGTAAAGTAACTGTTATTTTTAGCTGTGCTGAAGGCTGCAGGGATGATGACAGAAATATGATGCTTTTTGGATCAAGTAGCAGTCTCCATGGCTGGAAAACTGGGCCACTAAGTGCGAAGTGATTCATTCCCCATAGAACCCTTTTACAGCCTCATACAGTATGTGTATGTATTTGTTTAATATTTGATATGGTAGAGTTTCTTTTGTGTGTAGTTTGTGTCTGCAACGAGTCTTTCCACGTCCTCCAGCATCCTCCCACAGTCCAAACACATGGATGTTAGG
This sequence comes from Pundamilia nyererei, assembly GCF_000239375.1. Taxonomy (NCBI): domain Eukaryota; kingdom Metazoa; phylum Chordata; class Actinopteri; order Cichliformes; family Cichlidae; genus Pundamilia; species Pundamilia nyererei. The sequence goes on along the minus strand of NW_005187578.1, from coordinate 163,222 downwards.
TTCATTCCCCCTCTCACCATAGGGGGAATGAACCTAACCTAACCCCCCCCCCCAGTTTTCTCTGTTTTTTTTGTGACAATTCTTTAACCGGTGAAGCTTTTCGTGACTCCGACAGACTAATTTTCCCAAATGCATGTTCAGTTGTCCATATTCCTCTTAGTATGTTTAGCTGATCTTGTGTTTGCGTGGTCGTAAAACTGTGTGCGTTTGGATTTGTCGGTGTAAGAGTACGTGTGTGTGTGCGCATGCAGTCGTTGTGCTTGTGCATCTGCAGTTTGTATGATTTGCTTGTTTGCATGTGTGAGTTAATGCACGTTTGCAAGTTTATAGGATGTGTTTTGCATTGCAACGTGTTTGTTTATTGATATTACTGCGCGTATACAGTTGTGAGTGAAATGTGTGCATCTGATAAATGAGTTCACGCTGACGAGTGTGTGTATTTCTGTCAGTGTGCTTGGGTTTAATCATGTGTAATTGTCTTTGTGTGTTTGTTTTGCTGTGTGTGACACGTTGTGAGGCTTTCCCAGGCAAGTCAATACAGCGGGCTAATCGGTTCCCACAATCCCCCGATCTCACTCTGTGTGTCCAGTCTTTCAAATCTAAATAACGTCTTCCGCTGAGCTTGTGCTGGTTGGTTCTCCACAAACGCTTTGCGAGGTGATTGGTCTGCACCGCATGCTGGCAAAGGTTCAAGGTCAATTTGTGGACTTCCTCCTGGCTGCATTCCCCAGAGAGCAGTTATAGGTGTGCATTGTTTCCATTGTTTGTAACTTACTGTCATCACAGGGAAGCACAGGGAGCACATGGTTTGCAAAAAAATAAACTTTATTCTGAAGTGGCTTAAAAATCAAGCACTTTCACCTTTGTGGAAATCATAGATTATCTCTCTGCGGTAAAAATGATTTACTCTCCAACTGCCACCGTCACCTCAAGTAGGGGAAACTTTCAGACAATTTATCCGTCTCACGTTAAGCTCACAACTCGGCTGACAAACACTCAGAGGCTTTCCTCAGCAGCAGTTTAAATGTCACGTCTTGATAAACTGAAGACAAATTCAAAATCACGTGAGCGTGTGACAGTTGCTAAGTCGTAAAAAGTATTTCCCACTAACAGTTAATAATTAATCCATCCAGCAGGTTGCTCACACCAAAGACAAAGCAAAACAAAAGGTCTGGAGCTGCCGTCTACGACACATTGCAGGAAATTACCACTATCTGCTGGACACACAATGTCTCTCACAAAGCCGACGTGATAATAAGCATCTGGGCCTGCCCTCCGTCTGTTGTAATCTCCTGCTATCACGGTCAGAGTAAGACGGGGTGCAGGATCAGCCTCACTGTTTATCTTTACTCTTGAGTGATAGCTGTGCGTGAGTATCAGGTGGTGGAAAATTCAAATTCAAGCCACAGAATAATGTTTTCAGCACTGAAGAGAGAATAATTTAGATTTAGTAAGGTTTTGAAACCGCATGCCTGCTTCTGAGGGTTCAAGTACTCATGAATCATGTGCTCGAACAGTTGAGATCAAAATGGGTTCATAAGCCTTCTAGACTTCAGATAAGCGGTGCATGACGCAGCACTTCTGATCCGTTGTTCAGCTTTGTTTCTATTCGCAGTCGTGCAGAACTTTAAAAAATTACCAGTTTTCTTTTCTTTTTGCTTTTACCCGTCATTCGTTTCTTCTCGGCCTGATGTTTAAGGGGGATGGTGTGATGAGCATGTGGGGCTTGTATAAACAAGGGGCAGATAATCCGCTCTACTCGACTGACTGAGGGGACCTGATGATCTGCAGGTGGAGACGACTGAGGGTTGGAGACGAGATTAAAGTACCATTTGGCAGACTGTATCATATTCTGATGATTAGAGGTAGTATCATATATCAACACTGATGTACGGCTGCTGCTTTGCCAGGTCTCTGTTGTATAACAAAGATTTAATCTAAATGTCTCTCCCTGCTAAAATAAAGGTAAATAAATGAAACTCTTCATTTCAGTATAGACCCTGAACACTTTTCTTCAGTTAACAAAGAAACAAAGATGTCAGATGCTAAATGTTATATGAAGACTGCACACGAATCTTCTATCTTAGATCAGTGAATATCAACCAGAGTGAAAAATAGACAGACAGCGGAGCCAAAGGTCACTATATTTAGTCAAAAGAGCGCCCGGTTATCAGCATTCATAAGCTGTATGGATGAACTGAACACCGTCTAATAAAATAGGAAATTTCACCTCTCCAAAAGTTAAGCACAAATCTTTTGGGGTGTCTGTAACACAGAGTAAGGCGTGTTATTTGTCAGGTCAAAATTACTTCAAAAGGTTGGGGACGATGGTTGAAAAGATCCGTTATCAAAACAATTGGACCTTCCTTTATATAACTGAGCTCTCTGGAAACTCCTAAAGCTGTTTAAAGTACTTGTTTGTGCAGATGCTATGCTATGGCAGTTTCTGCCCGGATTTCACCTCAGATATATCGGAAACAAGTGTGAAATCTGGGAGCAGATTTGACATGGACCATAACCAGGTGTTTGAGCGGCCTGTCAGCCGTATACTGTCACTAGTGGCTCGGCCAACAAGTAACTGATGCAGGGAAGCAGTGCAGACATCTCGCTGGCAACGATGCCATTAACACCCGCCATAACGTTGAGTTCTCTTTAGAGCTTCAGAGTTGACTGAAGGAATACTGTGGTAGGATAGATTCACTGCAAACATTGATGGAGGACTGCAGCTGTTGGAGATGTGCCTGGTCTCAGAACAACTGGTGTAGACGAGGTCAAAGTTCAGCAGCAGCAACACATTGCACGGATTCTTCTAGAAAACAACTGGACTGCTGCTTCCTCGTTTGCAGATACATACGTGTAAAGGCAGGCTTTTCATTTATTCTAGCTATTTGTTAACAGCAGTTGAACGTCAGAGGAATAAATGAAGATGGAAGAAAATAGTGGCGTTTGTTTGCAGGAGCAGCAGCGGGTCATCTTTCAGAGAACATACCAGCAGTTGTGTTGAGCCAAAGTTTTAATGCTCACGAAAAGATAAAGAAAAAGCCTCACAGGCTTTTGCATTGACGGCGCTGATAGAGGGGGTAGCTGTGGTCGAGCACAAGACTCAGTTTGTTGTCGGAGAGGAAGTGGAATCTCCCAAACAAGGCAGCTGCTCATTCCCGACACCGATGGCGTATGAACGCTCCCAGCCCCGAACATATCCTCGCCCCCCCCCTCCCCAGCTCCCTGCTGGGAGAGTATTAGCCACACATGTCGAGGTTACGCAGGGAAAATACACGCAGGCGATGGATGACTGCTTCAATTCTACTCCCAGAGCTTTCAGGGTGGGAGGTTTGTGTTGGTGTTTTGGCTCTGGCCAGGAGGAGGTGTCAGGATTGAGATAACAGCCAGAAAAGAGCATCTCCCTGGATAACTGAGACATGCGTCCAACATGTTTACGGAAGATATTATACGTTGGAGGATGGATAAAGCTCTAAACCTAATGAATCAAAAATGACTAAAAATAGAAGGTTGAATCTCACTATTATATATATTATTTTTAATCTGATAGGATAAGACAGCCTGCAAAAACACCAAAACCATGCACAAAGCACTTCTTATAACATGTGTCTACCCTCAGAAAACCAATTATGACTCAAAGCTATTTCTTTCTCACTATATCCAATAACTTGTACCTCTTTTCTGGTGTAAGGGGGCATCCAACATAATTCTTCAGCAGCTTCTTTCCCACTGTAATTATCCTGCCTGTTCATACCAGTCATACTCGGACACCTCTGAGTGTGTGAGAGAGTTTGTTCAGGTTTTGCTGGACCGAGGGGCTCAGAGGTCTTTCTGGTGTAACAGCTGGGCTTTGATCCGCAGCTCCCAGTCCCAGTCGAGACTCTCAAGCGTTTCCCAGCTCATGTGTTGACATTAGCTCGGCGAGGCCCCGCTTCCTTTCATGTCAATGTGGTGATAGAAAATTAGTGTAACTGCAGATTTGTACAGGTGTCTCACTTTTCCTAATTTTGGCTGGTGGTTTTGTGTTGATGTGGTTTTGAAAGCTTTTACGAGCTGAAATTCTCTGACTGCTTCAACAGAACTTTCTTTATAATTTGAGTTTTGTGGTATCTGAACCATTGGTTGGATCCTGAAGAAAAGTTAATTAGAAGAAACTGATGCACTACATGTCTTTATGTAGTCTGCAACAGACCAGGAACACATGTTGTGCTCTTATCAGGTACTGATGCTCTGTTATCAAATCACGAGTTCGTTTTAAAGAGCTCTGAACTCTTATCACTTGTTGCATACAGACCACCTTTATTGCTAGACCAGTGTGTTTGGCTTCAGTTGTGACCCTGATGAACGCCACAAGATGAAACGCAGTAATGTTCTATGTACTGTAAATAATGCTGGCGTTTTAACCTGTTAATGATGTGTTTAAACTTGTTCCTAGCAATGAAGAATTATTTGTTTCTAAAGTATGACTGATGGGCAGAATCATTTACAGTAACAGTAACATCTTTTTCAACCGTTTCCTCTTTTGTTCTCTCTCCTAATTGAAGTTGAGCTTTACTGCTTTGGATGTCCTTTAATTGGCGATGATGAGCTTGTGATTTATTTGTGATTATTGGCGGTATAAGGAGACTCTACAGGTGTGGAATAATTTCAGCTGGAAGGCTTGTACATCAGCATGTGAAGTGATTTTTTGTTTGTTTGCATTGAGTCATGTGTTTGGAAGACTTTACATGTAATCACCAAATGTCTGTTACACGTTTGGCCTGAACAGTTTTCCTCTCTTCCGTGCACGTTGGAATTATGTGCAGCCGTCTGAGAAACCTCTGCTCTGCCTACTTGATCTAATCTAGTAAAAATATGCATTATACACCTAACTTTTGTGGTATTGCTGTTTTAAAAACATTACCTTCTTGACCATTTCCCCTTTAACCAGCCCACCTTATATCAGTTACTGAAGCTTTGTGCAGCGTGGTACGTGCTTCTTGAGTGATTTGCTAGCTTTATTAGCCTTTAACTCTGTGTGGTTTTCATCCATTAACAGATGCAACTTTAGGTCCTTTGGAAAGTACCAATGAGATCTTTGATGTTCAAAGTTCAGGCAATCAATGGTGATGAATGACGGAGAGGAGGTGAAGCGGAGTCTTTTGGCCCAGATCCCTTGTTTAGAAAGAGGGTAGTACCTGTGTGTGTGTGTGTGTGTGTGTGTGTGTGTGTGTGTGTGTGTGTGTGTTCATGTAGGGATAGAGTTCAGGGAGGAGGAGATACAGAGAAGATTAAGAGGGGTGGGAGAGGAAGGATAATAAGATGTGTGCTGGATGCCTCTTTTTCTTCTCTCAGCAGAGAGAGGATGGACAAACAAAATGAATGTATGTGTGTATTTGGGGGTGTCTTTGGAGGTAAAAGAGCCTTGAAAAGTGTGCCAGTGGGTGGAAGGAGACCCTCCTTTTGCTTTCTACATCCAAACTTGGTGCGAGCATCAGATTCCCGTGCTGGTGCACACCAGGAATGTCCATATGTCCCGGGCTGGTAAACAGCACACTCCTTCTCTTTGTGCGTGTTACAATGGAGCACCTTCCTTTGTTCGGTTCTTTTCTGGAGCACCAAAGAATCCGACGCCGCTGTCTGCCCAGCCTCTGTTTAGAGCTCTCATTTGTGTTTTGCCTTTGTTTCACTCGCTTAATTTCGCTTTCACTTAGGTTCAGGAATCGTGAGGGTCATGGTTTGGGGTTAAAATGTGTTCATTCATAACACGAACCCAACCCGGTAAATGATAATTTTAAAAAACAGAAAGGGGATATAGATACATGGTGCGATGGGAGAGAGGCTGATTTATACATCATGATCATTGGTAACAGGCCTGGTTAAATATAATGTGAGTAAAATGAGCCAGAACAACGGTAAACTCTTGGTCCTCATGTAAGCTGGGATATTCTGAGGCCTGTAAACGATCTTCTGATGAAGATATCAAAATGGAGTTTTATCTTCATGTGGAGAGGACTTCTTTCAACACAACCGTGAGAGGAAAAGTTCATTCAGACGGTTAAACAGGAGGAGAATATTCAGGTGGTCAGCAAAAGCAGAAAAGCATCTTAAACACTTAAGGTTTAAACTCTTGGGACCTTCCTCTTCTCCCTCTTATCTTTTTGTTCGGTCACTTAAGCAGGTCTGAATAATACGGCAGACAAAACAAAAGAAGCAAGGAATGCAAAAACTAGCAACTAAAACAAAGACGAAATTGAGGACTTCATATAACAACGGTTTCATTCAGAATTTGCCAAACAAAGTAAAGAATGATGAGCAGTTTCTTTGTAAGACTTCTTATGACCAAATTGGGATCAGAAGAGAAATTCCTTTTCGAGTCCCTCTGACTGCCACATTTATATCTCACCAGGAGATCCCAGGACCGTTTGAACTGTGCCGCTTCCCTCCGCACAGAGGAGCGGTCAGGGGTTTAGAACAACACGCAGCACCCCTCTGATCTGCTGCTGACACTGCAACGCTGAGCTTTACTCTGTGTGTGCACGTTTTACTCCACAGTCATTCATTCATCTGCTAACATTTTCCCACCCAGGTGCCCCTCTCTGCGGCACCAGGGCAGCTCTGTCTGAGGGCCCATGGGTCAAAGGTCACATGTATGTCTAGCTCGGAGAGAGGAGGGGCCTCTCAGTGAATTGCAGAGCTTGTTTTTGCCATTAGCATTAGCCTGTCACGCTAATGAACAACAGCACATGTGGCTATGCGATTAGGAGGGAATCCACTCGAAGGGCCCCTCGATTCTGTAGCTCAGTCGTATTTCAGGGAGGCCGGTTTCTAGTCTGAAACTGTCCTATCAAACAAACGAATCCATCAATGATCTGCACTGTCTGAACTAAAGCTTTTCTTGATGTGAAGCTATTATTTTTAAAGGTTTCCAAAGCCAAAAGAACGATTCAAACAAAGTTTCAACCGTCTAAACATGCAGTTAAGAATCAGACCTCCTCTTGTAAATTCCACAGATTCCCTGCTAATCCTCCACAAACACAAAAGAATAGGGGAATTCTAGTCATTTCATATCCAGCTGTTAACCCTAAGGAGAAACGCTGTAGAAACCAGTGGCAGTAAACTTGACTGGTCAGCAGGTCTTAAAGTCCTCTCAGGAACTCCTCGCTAAAAAGCATCAATAAACATGCAGCTTTACTGGCCTCCTGGGTGACGGCAGGTGGAGACCTCTGAAACTAAACACTGCACAGCTTACCGTGTTTTCATGAAAGCAGAGACTCTGCTTTTGGTCAGAGAAAGGTCATGCCGTGGTAACATGAAAGCCTGTGTCTTTAGCAAAGGACAAAATATACCAACAGCACGACCTCTGAAATAGTCTATTTAAATACTGTCATAAAGTTACGTTTCTCTGTCTCCCTGAGATTTCTAGAGTGCTGTACAAAAAACACCAGACGCAGAAGTGGATCCCATTACTCAGTTAGCATTGTTGTGTAGAGTCACAAGATTGGATTGATCTGAAACCGAAAAGTGAAATAATTTAAAAGGAGAGAGTTCTAATGTTTTTAGGTTACATGAAGCAGTTTCTTGGGTTTTAATTCAGTTATTTAGATGATTCTGTTATGCAGTAATAGCATAGGTGTGGTTAGGATCTGTTGAGGGTCAACAACAAATTAAGATGCCCTTTGCTTTGTAAATTATCAGTTTAAAAAAAGAAATGTAGTAGGTTGTATATAATGGTCCCATTCATGCAATATCATTGATGACAGAAAATCACTGATTAATTGTTTAGAGACAAATGTATAAATGTCATATTTTGATTCAGAGTCTTCAGCTAACTTTTCTTCTTCCTCTGCAGGGCGACCGGGTGTGGTTACGGGAGGATGAGCAGTTCCTTCCCAGCACCGTGTCCTCTTGCTCCGGAGGTGTTGTTGTCTTTGCCACTGACTATGGCCAGGTAAGAACAACTATAGCAGGTGACACTCGAGTAACTCTACTGACTGTTAGTGCCAAATGATGAGCTTCTCTTAGCAGACTTACTTCCATAATGAACATGTATAAGTTTAGCTGGACCTCTTTATATCACCTAGCTGTTAAAATGAAGTCTGTGCCTTTTAGGCTATAAGGTGAGACTTCCTTAGCAGTGGTGGTTCCCTGCTACTCTGATTTGCATTGGTGTATGTCACACGTTATGTCAAAGATTGGCCCGGAGATCCAGTGTTTAAACACGAGTTAGATGTAGTACTTTTAAAATATGAAGTAAGAGGTGTAAAGTGCATCAAGGGAGCAAAAACTCACAGAACACAACAGGTAGAATGACCTTTTTGGCCCAATTTGCTTAAACTTAACATTAAATTTGGATGTAGTAAAATAGCACATCCTTAAAAAGCAGGTATAGTCCAAGGTTAAATTTTGGATTCTGAGGGTTACATTTCTTTGAGTGTCCTTCCATCCTACTGGGACAAAACATTAAGTCTATATGCCTGTTTGCTTAGAAGATGAGAAGCATTCCCATCTTTCCCACACCTGTTCTGTTGCTGATAAGAAAGCCCAGGCTTAGCGAGATCTTCCCATAATTTTGGATAAGCTCAAAATCCCTAAACTCCATATGGCTCTGCATAACATCTTTGATCCACATGTTTTCAAAACAGTGGATATGGAGGATGTAGGGCAGATGGAACTGGGTTTACATTGTTTTGGGTTGATTATTAAGAATTAACATGCCTCAATCAATCAAGGAGGTTTTGACGTTAGATTTGAAAACATCTTCTGTGAGCTGTTTTGTTCCATAGATTTGGACTGAAGTGTCACGAGTACCCAAAAAGTTGGTTTCTGCACACAATGGTGGTCTATTGACTCCAAACATTAAAAGTAATCACTTTAAAGACAGCCAAAGGTGCCAGCATCATGTGGTGTCAACAAACCAGATCACATGTAAGAGCAGCATTTGGCTGGCTTCCTGTAGATAGTCACACCTCTGTTCTCATCTGGATTTCTGGGTGTCTAACCAACTTTCTGTTGTGTTTCTTTATATAGGCAGATCGAAACAAAATGTAGACCCTAATATTATTTTCATTGTTTGTAGTATTAGTTGGGATGGGATACATTTGTTAATGTGAAGGTACTTTTTAGGACAGGGGTGTCGAACTCCAGGCCTCGAGGGCCGGTGTCCTGCAGGTTTTAGATCTCACCCTGGGTCAACACACCTGAATCAAACGGTTAGTTCATTAGCAGGCATCTGGAGAAGTTCAAGACATGTTGAGGAG
>NW_005187578.1:138913-153625 GCF_000239375.1 Pundamilia nyererei | reverse complement strand
TAACCAGAACCAGCAGCAGGAGAAGAACTAAATGATTCGTCATTTCACTGAACTCACGCAAGTGTGGGGAAGTGAAACTGCAAAAAATAACCTGAGTCTGGAGAAAAAAAAGTGCTTAAGAAAAAGGAAAAAAGGTGGGCTTGTCTAAACTAAACCCTAACAAGCCAAACTGTGGGTCACAGAGTCATTATAGAGGAACCTTTTTAGGAATTGAAAGAGTCCAGGATGTTTAATATCTGCAGTCTTCCACATGTTTGTGCTTCAGTGAGTTCCACTGCCACCTATTCTCCTGTTCAACCAAAGCCTTTAAAATCAGGCCAACAAACAATAACCTGTGCAAGCTGTTTGGGTGGATTTACTCTGCACTACCCTCCTGTGCTGACAGCTTTAACAAAGACTTCCTGTGTAGCCAGTGAGCAGCAGAGGGTCACTACCAGAGGACAGCCGCTAAATGTGAGTGCTGAGGGATTTAGGGTCATGTTGAGCTGAAGTATTGTCCTGAAGATTTACTGGCAGATTAAGGCATTCTTATCTCCTGGCCTCTGCTCGTTCAGAGAGTCTGTTAGACCTGCCGTCCAGTGAAGCTAATGACTCTCCTCACCACAGTAAAAAATGTCAACTAGAGGATGGAGGGGTCCGTCTCTCTTTACATCTGTCGCCTCAGGAGTCCACGTGAACTTGGCGTTCTTAAAACTTGTAATGTGTTTCCAGCAGGTCAAAGTTTTCTCTTACTGAGTGAAAAATCTCTGCTTTTCCACATCTACATGATAAATTAGCACGAAACCTTAACAAAGCTATCCGTGGATCAGACAGATCCTACAGATATAGGAGACACTTTGGTTTGTTATTTGTTTTTTGTAGTTCCACCATTCATGCTCCCCTCAGGATGAGTTGTAATGGTTTTATATCCAAGTAACTCGAAATCTTTTCTTCCCTCTTACCAGCCATTTTTCATTATTCCAAGTAATAAATTTCAGCCCGTAGCATGCTAACTGACTCGCTGCTTTGGAGCCTCACAGTTCAAACAAATTATGCTTTGTGGTGATAAAGTTGTCTTTGTTAATAAAGTTTTCCTCGTATTACTCATCTTACCTGTACCTTCACTTCCTGTACCTGTTTCTTCTCTTGTGTCTTTCTCTTATTTTTTTTTCCAATACATCCATCTCTGTTGTCCATTTAATTTTTCTTTATTTTTTAAAATTAAATTCTTTTTAAAATTGTTTTATTTTAATTCTCTAATCATTTGATAATTTAACTTGTTTGGGTTTTATTTTCTCTCATTTATTTTTGGGATTCGTTTTTTTTTTAATGTTAAATGACTCTTTAATCCTTATTTTTCCTTCGATCTCTTCATTATTCTTTGGGTTCCCACCTGTTTCTTATTTTTCTCTCTTCCATCCTTGTCTTTTTTCTATATTTTCTTGTTATTCATCTTTTTGATTTCCTTTTATTTCTGCTTTTCATATTACTCGTCTTATATCTCCTCTTTCTCATATAGTTTATTTTTCTCTCAGCTCCTTCAGTTGCTGTAAACAGCTGTGATAATCTTATTGAGGATCGTGTGTTGAACGGTTTCTTTTTGATAAGCTCAGAGTTAAGAACATAAAGGCACTACACTCTGCTCAAGAGCCTCAACAATACTAGTAATAGTTACTTATAATTGCTTACTGCACACCACAAACTAGTGTGACTAGCATCAGGAGTGGCCTTCTGTTCCGTCGGCTCTCCTGTAACTAAAAAAAGTGCCTTAAAACAGTATGTGACTGCAGTGTGTGCCCTTGAGCAAGACATCGTACAGCAGCTCCTTTGTATCATTAAGCGAGTGCTGAAGTCGTGATACAAACAAGTGTGTTTGCATGCATGTCCATTGTCCTTTTGTGCATTTGTGTGAACTCATTCTAATTCATAGATTTAAATATGAAGGTGTGTGTTCGTGTGTGTCTGCCAGTTGTCTGTTGTGTGTAACTGGAGATGAAGGTCACCTGTTCAGCTTCAGCGCAAATGCTGCTCCTTGTGAGGAAATCCAAAGCTGACGAGTCAGAGAAACGCGTTACTGCAACACTGTTAACATCACAGTGGCTACAGCGTGAACGCTGTGGGTTACTGAAGTGCTTCACTAGTACAAGTGCAACGCTGCACGCTTTCTGATGGTTTTTAAGGCTTAAAGAATAAAAGTGTGTTATTGGAGTGGAGTTGTATTTAATTATTATTATTATTTCCCAAAATTAGCCAAATATAAAATTAGCCCAACCTGTTGCTTACAGCACTGTGCACATGTGTACACGTGTCATGTATTCCTATTACACATGGTCAAACAACAATCTTTGAATGTTTCTTTCTCCTTTTTTTGAAGTAATGCAAAGACAACATACTGTGTTTAATTTTCTGTCAGCGTTTAAGCACCCTGCTGCTAAATGTGTCCTTTTTCTGTTACTTCGGTGTCACTTACACTTAGTGACAAACAACAAACTATTGAACTAATTGGAATTAGTGTGTTCAGCCTGAGTGTAATCTAGCTGCTAAAGCCATTAAATCTGCTGAGCTCTTAATCCTGAGGATAAATTTGGTGACACCAGACTCGGGATAAAATTCAAACTTTTATTCCTTCTACACAGAAAGAATAATGAGCCCAGTTCATTCCTCATATTGAAGCTTTGAGTGGCCTTCAGTGGTTAAAGTGCTGTTAAATGTTAGAGTGTGTGTGTGTGTGTGTGTGTGTGTGTGCGTGCGTGCGTGCGTGCGTGCGTGTGTGGACACCTTTCTGTCAGAGGTTGCAGAGTTCCTCTCGTCTTGCTCGGGTTTCAGTGTTTTTGACGGTGCAGACAGTCTCCTCCTCCTTCACTGACTGCAGGACAATACAGGAGGAGATGAATGGTGATTCAAAGAGCAGCTGCTGCTTTTGATGATGATGAAAGGTGGGGGAGTGAAGCTGGAGGAGAGTGGATGGTTACCTGTTCAACTCGCTGACAGAGCGAGGGACAGCGAGGGGCCGGGGGGCTCAGTTTTCCCTCCTAACAACACATAATGAAGAGTTTCATTTCCCCTCTCCTGACAAACTGATTACTGGCACGAAAAGTCAGAGTGATTATTAAATGTTACTGAAGTAATTAGCTGCCTGCAGCCTTTTGGTGTCTGTTAACACACAGATTCAGTCTGATGTTCAGACATTTTAGGTCCTAATGATGTTTCATTAAGGCTTTTGTTAACCCACACCTGTTCTAATAGGTGTGGGTGCAAAAACAATATAAATACTAGCAGCATAGAACGAGCTGAACTAGCTCTGGGCTAGCTGTTATCTCGGACATTTGGCGGGCACGTCTCCACTCCCCCTGATTTAAAAATTTGTAGCTTAAACATCCAAGAAGCAAAATCACCTGAGAGGATTTGTCAGACTCCCCATGGAGACTACATGCAGTAGTATCAAACAACTACAAACACCACAGTGGAATTTCCCTGTTTTATAAACTGAAGCTAAAAATAAGAAGCAGATAAAGGCTTTTAAATTGTTTTTAGTCTGGGAATTACACCTTTGACTCATCCTTTCATCATGGTAATTACAGCCATGTGGCTCGCCAAACTGATAGAAAAAAGTAGGAAAATTTCACATAAGCAAAAAATAGAGAAAAAGTAAGTACTAAAGGCTATATTATAAACATATAGCCGGGATAAAATGATTCAGAAGCCCCTTGTTTTGCTTTATGAAAAGATACTGGCAATATTTCAAGCAAAAAAAGTAGCAAATTAAAAAAAAAAATTATTGGGGTCATTTGAGACTTTCAGAGCGAGCTACTGGCCGATAATCTGACGAAATCTGCACTTCTCTTAGAGAACAGGCCATGGAATAAGTATCACCATGATGGGTGATGGACCAGTCGAGGGGAAAATCCTTCGCTGCTAATTTTAAGTTCCTCTCTAATTGCCTGAACGTAAAGTGAATTCACTTTCCGGATCCATCTAAGCAAAAACAACAGAGTTTATCCGGTTTGATCCAGGAATAGAGCCTGTTGATCCAGGAGTACAGCAGTGACCCCACCCCTGCATCCTCCTCGCGTGCAGTGATGCTGTGTAATGGCTTTGTTTCACTGAGATTTACTCCTGTTAGCATCTGTCACTATAGGCTTAGGGCTCGGGCCCCCGTGGCTTTGTTTTCAAGGCGTGGACCTCCACGAAGACAACTGAACCAATTAGAAACCTAATTGGGTCATTGTGGATGAACAATCTGTGCTCTCCTAGTGCTACAACCATAGAATACTGTTCATAACATAAGAGGTTGCCATTTTCCATCCAGGACTGAACCTCTAAAAGGAAAATAAGGAAAGAGATGGTATTTAGAGCCATATATATATGCTCAAGGTTTTTGGGGTGTTAAAAGGTGGATTTTTTCTAACTTCATTGTGTAACATCCTAGTTGAAATAAGTACAAAGTGAAAAGGTGAAGGTGAAGTTGTTACCTGACAGATAAAGGTGTGTAAATAGTAAATACCTGCCCTTAAGGTTCAGGGCTCGCATGTTTGACTGCTGGCTATAAACAGTGTTTACATTGGACTAGTCTAACAAGTCTGTTCACCGTACAACAGTTTGCCTCATAGGGAAAAGCAAATAGTTTGAAATGGCATTCATATACGCATCTTTCTGGGGTTTCCCAATTCCTTTACTTTGGGATAGCGATGCCTTTTATTGTACACATAAAAGTTAAAAAGCCCAAAGCCCATGCCAAACTGACGTATACCTAGTGTTTAGCTAGTTTAGTCAACATCCTTGAGCAACTCCCTCATCTGAGGCAGTCAGCATTTTAATGTGGCCGAGTAAAGAAGCTCTTGTTTTCTCAGATGTTTGCTGTCAGACAACAAAAACAAAGGGAAACAGCCGTTATGACCCATAGAGAGTAGAGCTCTGCACTCCTAAAATCCTGATCTTACGACTGTGATTGTGATCTGACAAACTCACCATTCACACGAGTTATGATCTCTTGGAAAGTTACAGAATAACGAGGCTCAACCTAAACCTTTCTGCCCCGGGAATGATTCTTAAAACTTGGAAATGAGTTCATATTTGTACCTTTACTGTTCTCTCATGTTGAAGTCAGTTTGAATTAGTTTTTGTTGGAGGCCTGAAATAAAGTTTGTTTAACGCAGACCTTTAGACATGAACTCTGAAGCTGCTGTTTGTCACAGAAAAACGTTTTGCTAAGAAGTGGCTAAATTAAATTACTCAGGTTTTTGGGGAAATTTAACATCATGCAAAACACACTAAGGATGCTTCATACATTTATAGCCCAACATTAGTGCTGAACTTATTATGATTAGTGTTGACATTTTGTAAAGATCATCTTGAACAAACCTGACAGACTTCAAGACTCTTTTGACACCAACAGATGAATAACTGAGAAACTTAAAGACAGGAGCGCTATAGCTGAGGGTTTCATATATAGTTTGAAAACAGGTGCTACAGGAATGTATGGGGGGATGTCAGAGACATGTCGAAGTTAGTAAAATAGAAGTCATGGAAACTGCAAGTGAGGTGACTACAGAAGTGTAAACCTCTTTCAGTTTAGCTTTCGTTACCAGAAGTCAAAGTATTTTGACTTATGTGGTGTTCTGACCTGGAGTAATGAACCCGTCTGAACATGCCGGCAGGTTTTGAACGGCTCTTGGACTCGATCACGTTTCATCCATCTAAAGGAAAAACACATTTGAGAGATGAACTGAATCCCCTGAAGCGTCACCGAGAGAGGAATGTGAGAAATGAAGCCTGGCAGGATGCTGAAGGGCAGTTTTGGTGTTAATGTGTGCGTGGGGGTGGGGGGTCAGATGTGATCGACTCCTCAGACAGAGACTTGTTTTCTTCTGGAAGAGTCCCTCGGCCTCAGCGGGTCACCGAATGGCTTCAGGGCCCCTCTGCTGTTTGAGTTTGTGTGTGTGGATACGCTGAGATGGCTGGTTCATAAGGGTCTCATTTTTATTCTTGGTAACAATAGTTTATGTGGACAAAAGAAAGAATTTAAAGTACACGGCATCTTTGTGACGTCTTTCTGTAATTTTCTGTTACGTTGTTTTTCAAATTTTAAAATGATGGAATATTCACTTCATTATTTATGTTTTTTCCAGCCTATTGAAACCACAAGCCAACTTTTTCCTCTTTTGGCATCCTATAAGCTACGGCTTTACCATTTCCCAGAAAGACCTTGTTTTGGAGTGGTGATTGTTTTAATGTGGTGAATATGCAAACTCTAGCTCGTCTCTAAAGCCGTTTTCACATGAAGTCAGCACTCCCTGAATGTTTTTAGGATTTTTAGGCTTTGGGCTTCATGTAATTCCAAAGTGTACGGTGAAGATAAGGTCTGAAGCAGTTAAAGCACCAGCTACACCTGTAGTGTAAACAGTTTTAATGCTTGACCAACATTTTTGAGCTTGTGAAATAAAAGTTCTTCTTTGTACTGCAAGTTTTGTTGTAGCCTTAAAGTTCTTGTTGATTAACCAGCAGAACCACATGTGAGAATGGAAACATTTTTACATTAGCTGGTCTTTAATGTGCCGGCTTGTTCTTGTGTGAAATGTGTTGAAGTCCAGTATTCACTCTTTTTTTTTTTAGCTCGTATATTGGTCGGTAATATCTTGAGCTTTTACTGCTAAATGTCTCATTATGTTCAGCTCTTTGTTTCCAGTAGAGGCCGTTGTTGGAAGAGAGGATGATAAAATGTGCTGTAATGCTCTGTATCCCGAAGTTCTGCAATAACTGAAATACTGCATTATTTCACCTCGTGTGTCATTGCTAAAGGTTACTGAAATATCTGGGAAATGCCCCGTTCATGCGTGTTGCTGAAAATACTTTGTGGTTTGGTTGTTTGGAGAAAAGGCTGAGACAGCAGAGGGTTTGGCTGCTCTGCATTTTCCATCCCAAAGCCAACTAGACTTAAAGTCAGATGGAGTAATACCTCACTGATGAATTTATAGCAGTTAAATAAAAGCGATTACCAACAGAGTCCAGCAGTGAGGACAGTTTTCTACTTCAGAATCTGATAGTTGTCTTCTGAAAGATGCCCAGACCTCCCTGCAGTGATGGGTCATTATTTTGAGCACATCTCCCTTGGTGATCCTGCAGGCTGCAACTCCCTGCAGAGCAGTGATAATTGGAGGTCTGCCCTAAATTAACCTCTCTGTCTCGTGCTTTTCACAACTGGACCATCGTGTGGCCTTAAACAGTTGGCACTACTGACCGACTGTAGAAAGCTGCTTAGAAGAATGGCCTCTTTGTCGAAATGCTGAAGAGATTTGAGCCTGTTGCATGGTTGAAACTCTAGATTTGTTCCTTCTGCGTTTACTTTTCTATTTGGATTTCATTTTTATTACAAATAATTCCAGAAGACTAATTGGAGGTGAAAAAAGTTAATAAATATAATATTTTAATACAGAAATGGTCAAAAATAGTATATGGTTAATAGGAGAACCTTTTAATGGATTAGTCCTGCAGGCACGGACCGCTTTGGACCCAATGGGTTGGATGAAATGTCCTTTCTTTCTGATACTGCTATCAAAGTTGTGACTTCTGCATGATGTTCAGACTCAAGTTTGTGGTCTGACCATGAAGGCCAAATCAATTTTAAGGAAAGATACTTTACCAAAGAACACGGATGAGAAATTGTGGCTTTCCAACAAGCAGAAGTCATGACATCACACGTTACATGTTTCAGCGTTCAAATGTCCGCTTAGTCTTCGTCTCTCTTCGCTATAGCAGACAGGTGTGTCTCCGGCTTATTTGCATGCATAAATTCACATTCTGAACAACAAATCTCCACGAGAAGCCTTTGTGGTGGTTGAGGCCTGATGTCCTTAACTACAGTGTAAACATGCATCAGATCTCAACAAACTGAGTCTGTTTGGATTTTGGACAGTTAGTTCAACCAAATAATAATAATAATAATAATAATAATAATAATAATAATAATAATAATAATAATGAAATAAATGGATGGTGGGTTGATCTGCACACCAATCCTTTAAGGATTTGATTAGCTTGAGTTCTTCAGAGTTAAATGTAGTGTTTGATCAGGCTTTTAAGGCTGTCTGATGATGGAAACCACCAACTTATACATTTATGCAAAAAGTGAACTTAATTTGCCCTCCAAACTGAATCACGAGCAAGATAGAAAGTTGGCTTTTATCTCAGTAATAGTTTTATGAAACACACAGCAGACTGAACATAAGGTGGAAGTAATACAAGTTTAGAAAACTTTGGTAATTAAATGACAGACTGAGTTTCATAATGGTTTGAAAATGCAGTGGGGTATTTAACAGCTATCACTAGTTTTGACGAGACGTTGCAGGACGAGAGTTTAGTCTCGAAAAGCTGTTCGGCCTTGTCCTCAGACACATGATAAGAAGACATCTACTGATGGCTGCCCTTGTCCAGCTCCAGATTTCATGTAGTCTACAGGCTCAGGGTCAGGTTTATCACAGCGAGCCTTGAATTATAAGCTGTGAGGAATTACAATACTTTTACATGAAACCTTCCAGTTAAATGCTGCCACCTGCAAAATAATAGCAGCTTAATGGAGGTGTATTTTCAGCTGGAGGTCTAAAACAAATCTAAGGTTTTCATTTGTTTCTTTGTAGTTTTTCTTTTGATTCACAAAAAAACTAAAGATCCATCTTGTTCTGTATTCTTGTGCACTTTCTCTTTATGCAAAATAAAAGCACCTGTTTTCAAAAGAAGCAGGGATATCTGACCACTGTGACATTTCTTAAACCCTTCAAGAGATTCTCGCCTTGACAGCCATCTCAAAATGTCTCAAGGCATTTAAAAAAACATTTTTAAAGGAGGTATTTTGAAACATTATCTATATTGACCTTTCAATGGAGCATAGAGACTGCATGCACTGAATCAGTTCTGATAAATGGCTTGCAGCTTTGTCCCTAAATAAAATGTAAACTGCTTTTTCCCCTGGGAGGTAGATTTCTACCATCATCTTAGCTCTTGTGTAATTCACTCATAGATTTTCAGTGTGCTGTGTCTCTCTCATAGTCTGTGCCTCTGGTATTCCTACTTCTCTACCGCTTTCTGAAGTTGTATCTTGCATGCATTGTGTCCTGTCTTCAGTAGAATTCATAATCAGTGGGTTTTTGACACCTTTAACCTTTAACATGTGGAAATTCTACATCAAATA
This sequence comes from Pundamilia nyererei, assembly GCF_000239375.1. Lineage (NCBI taxonomy): Eukaryota > Metazoa > Chordata > Actinopteri > Cichliformes > Cichlidae > Pundamilia > Pundamilia nyererei. Next base: position 144,462 of record NW_005187578.1, on the reverse strand, counting down.
TATTGTGTTTGTCTGTAACCACCAAACTTTGCATCCCATCCTTTGAGTAACATAAGATCAAAGTTGTCAGACAGAATACTATTCATTGTAAAAGCATACAGTTATTATGGTTTACTTTTTACATCCATAATATCTGCAATTTGTAGAAAAAGAAGTTGTGTTAAGCTGGACACATCGATATTTCCTGTCATGGTTCAGTCATTTTTCTCAGCTGTTTTCTGTTACGCTTCATCATGACTGAGACATGAAACTATGCACCACAACAATGTTTGCTATGTGTTCTTGGAATTTCATGTTTTTTCTCATTCTAGTTTATCCCTGATAAGCGCACGTGAATGCAATTTAATTCTAGAACTTTAATTATGTTGAGTTTCAAAGTAAAAGGGGGAAATGCCGTCGGCTTTGTTCGATACATCTGGGTTTTCAGAAGTCTGAGCTTTTTAACATTTCTCAGAAACTGCTGTGGTCTGGTGCTCTTGCCTTTATCTGTTCTCGTCTGGCTCATTCTCTCACAAAAGAGCCAAACCGAATGAAATTCAAATCTAAAAATACACTTGTAAAACTTGTGGTAGAAAACTGGCAGCCTGATGTCCACATCTGGCCTTAAACCAGAAACTAAATGACCTGTGACCAGATCAGACTTTAAGAGGAAGTTGACATGGACCAATTCTGCTATAAAACAGCATCTCAGGAAACTGCTCTGCTGTAGGGATAAATGATTTCCTGTGATTTTTAACATGATTGCCTCTTAGGGGATATATTGCCCCTGAAGTTGGGGAAATAAAGTCTGAGTAAGATGAGGGTTGATTTTATTAATTCTACTTCAAAGATTTCCTGCAGTAGTTCTTTGATCCTCTGCTTTTAGAATGTCAATGTGGATTCATGTGATTATCATTTACGTAGTTTACATATGGACTTTTTCCATTTTCTGACCCAGGTGTACACCTACAAGCAGAATACGCTCACCAGGCAGAAAGTGCAACCCATGCACCGTAGCAGCATCAGAGGGGTGGAGGACATGGCGAGCCTTGAGGACCTTCACGAGGGCGCCATCATGCACAACCTGTACCTGCGCTATAAACAGAAGTACATCTATGTAAGTTTCCTCCAAGCAATACTTGATGAGAACAACACAGTGATTGATTTTTTTTTTTCTCCCTGGTGAAAATCCTACATATTAATATGAAGACTGACCATGAATTGAAGCTCAGCTGATCTGCACAACAGCTGACGGTTCCACTAATGCCCTTCAATGCAAGTCTTATTACCCTCACCTAGCATAATCTGTGCAGGGGGTCTGGCTGCTTCTGGGATTCCAAGAGTGCGAAGGAGTTCTCTCCACATCCACATCAGCATGCTAAAGGGCAGGGAGGTTTTAAGCACACAGCTATTCCATCCAATAAAAATTACCACGGATGGAAATAATAATCTTCTTTTGAGTATGGTGGTCCTGACTGAACTTCAACAGTTCATCAACATGTGGTTTACTTGCTAAATATTGCTGAATTTGCAGTTTCAGTCCCTGGGATAACTCGGCAGAAGTAATATGAGGCAGGTTACAAAAAAAAACAAAATCTGAACCCCTAGCATCAAAAACCCGAACCAATCTGAAGTCTATCAGCGCTATCAGTGCTTGCGTTGACAGCTTGGTTTGTCAAGGTACATTACCTTCATCCATCAGCTCTGCAGCATTCTCCCATGAATATCTTGAGTTGCTCAAACATTGCACAACAGCAGGGATAACCATCTAGAAACGAGCAGGTGAAAGAGATGGTTGGGTCAGAGAGCTTTCCTCTGCTTTAAATCAGTGCCAGGAAATGGGGACGTGAGAGAGCTATTGTGTCTTTCTGGAGCTTCTTACTGGTCTGTACATGACTGTAGGATTAATTGACAGTGCAATCAAAGCATATCCCTACATGGATCTTTGGCTCCTCTGGGATATCCTGTCAGAAAAAGTTTGGCTTTCCGGCTCAGATTTATTACAAACGGGACTCAGTTTTCAGGTTTACACAGTGTGAAGCTGATTCAAAGGTTTGGTTATTTAACTTCCAAGAAACACATGTAGAGACCTAGCAGGGTATCGATGAGGGGTTTCCCAAAACACAAACCTGCAGGACAGCTTCTTGATTTAGTTCCTAATGTTCACTGTAAATACAACATAGATTAAAGTGATATTTTTGGTGGATTATACATAGACTTTTTGCAAACACTTTTATGGCTTAAAAACCTAATATAGTATAGTATAAATAGAATTTTGGGGTTGATTCTGATTTTCTTCTTTCTATGTCAGCTGTAGGTGGATTTGCTCAAATTCACTAAAGTCAGCTTCTGGTTTTAGTCACTTCCTTAAAACATATATATGAAAAAGCATTTCAAGAATAATAAATCATAGTAGTGGCAGTGCTTATTATTTTAACCCTTTCACACATAGTGGCCACTGCAGTGGGCAGCTAGTCAAAGGCTGTTTTTTGTATTTGTGTCAGTGTTGATGGCACACTTGCACATAAACCACTACATTGGACACCGATGTGTCCCTCCATACCCTGCCACCCACTGGCTGTTTCATGTTACTATAGATGTATGATGTGTGTCATTGTAATTATTGTTATTTAACCCGTTCATTAAGTATTTTTATTCGTCTCTAGGCATGAAAAGATGAATAAAAATACTTAAGCCAAAAATCCTGATTGAGGTTGTCATAATTCATGCATGACAGTGTTAAAGAATGGCCTAATTATAAAATGTTAAAAGAATGTAAAATAGCTGCATAAATGTAACCATAAACAAATTGCTGTTTGCTACTTAAAAGGGTCTGTTTTTACTTTTTAAAATGCTTTGTAAAACCACATGAACACCTGCCATTGTTCTCTGTGTAAGAGCACACATGTCCCATTTCCCAGCACAGACACACACCAGTGCCCTTAAAAAAGCTGTCTCACATTCCCTCAGACATTGGCTCATCCGTGCTGGCACCTAAGCCGCACCCTAACCGCTGCCCAAATGCAGTGCAAGCTTAGGGGAGGATTTTCTTTCTTTTTGAGCTTTGGCTGGTTTGTACAAGAAATCGCTGCTTTTTGTCCTTTAAAGATTTACACTGTGAGTTACTATCTTGTTAGCCAGGTCTGAAGACTTCTCTTCTAAGATCTTTGGCACTTCGAAATGGTTTTTCACAGCTTCAAGTTGTATTTTTCCCCTTTTTCTTAGGAAAGGATTTGTGTCTCTGTCTATATAACATAGTGCATCACATCAGCCTTAACATTCTTAATCTGAACCCTTACCTCAAAAGTTGCTGCCTGCTGTTTTGTTTTTTTTGCATTCAATTTAAGGGAGTTTATTTTATAATGCAGGGCTGGGGTTACACAGTTGGACAGTTTTAACCCTGTTAAACAGTCCAAACACTAAGTTAACTATTTTGCTTGGATCGTTTTATTCTCCCAGAAATGGCGGCCTTGTGACGCCTTTGCAGAGTATTTATGCAGGTGGTTGAATTCTTAAACATTACTGCACTGTGACCAAAGAGCTTCAGATGAATTTAGCCTTGTTATTTGTCCTGTGGTTAGTGTGGTTATTTGCATAAACTTTTACTGTTCCACTCTGTTTTTGAGAGGTTTAAAGTATTGTTGTGCTTGTTTCTGGTGTTTCCATGTTTGCGCTATTGACCAGGCGATGAAAAGCACCAAACCAAATAAGGTGAAGGATTTTGAGTCCCTTTCAATCAGACGTTTGTTAGAAACTGGACGCCACGTAATGGTGGTCCTTGTTTGGCAGCCAAAAACAGAAAAGTGCCAAGTGAGAGGGAACACAATTAGAGTTGGCTGGCTTAATCTCCTGAGTTGTGAGAAAGAACAGTTGAGATGCTAAAGGGACCAAAAGAAGGTGATTTTCTTGGTTAATCCAAGTTAATAAGTCTCATCGTGCTAGTTAGTGCTGGTGTGAACAGTAGTAGCTGTAACCAGGAGTGTTGATGACAGGATGTTACCATAATGTTGATTACTCCTCCTTGAACACATGATATCTGCATTGTGTTATTGTCCTTACAACGTTTTAGGTGTATGCATTGTCCTGCATCGCACAGTGAGCTAGCAAACAAGCAGCTCTGTTGCTGCCCATCCTAGTTAAAGTAAAGAAACCTTTCAAACCCTCCTGCTCCGGTGAAACGCAAAGGAATATGTGGGACAAATGGCTCTCAACCATTTTGTGCTTATGGTTTAAAGAACAAACCTGAGCCAGCACTTTCTCCAGCGAAACAAGCTGTCAACAAAGGCGGCATTGTGCTCGCTGTACGCAACAGTCGTGCTAACCTTTGACAAATGCCATCTTGTTACTTTAATCACATCTGAATGCTCCCGTATGGTCGAAATTATCCAATCAATTCATCACAGCCACCCAATCTCTGGCCTGACATTTTTTTTCTTTGGGCCAGAAGCTGGAAAGAGGGGAAAATTAGAGGGAATGTTTTAATGGAGAGGGTCATGGTTAACCAAAGGGAAGAGCTATAAACACAATACTGAAGTCAGAGTAGCCAACAACAGTTTCTGCTGCATCAAGGATCAAATATGAAACTGGTCAAACCCCAGTTTAAGGGGTTCAGAGTGATTTAGAGGGGTCTGTTACTACCACCACTACTCATCCTCTTCTTTGCTTTCCTCTGGCTTCTTCTTCTCTTTCTTTTTTTTTCTTCAGTTGTTATAATAAAATTTATTTATTGCAAAGGAGCCATATGTAGAGTTTAGATTCCAGGAAAAGTACATGCAGTGAAAAACACAAGCAGAACAAGGTGATGCATAAATTCAGCATATGAATAAAGAGCCTTGGTGGATTTTCTCAGCGGCCCTGTAGCCAAAATATCTTTTAAGCTCCATATTTTGAATTACATTTACAGGATAATGAAGCAGATTTCAAGGCTTGTTCTTCTCGCTGTAAAGGGCTTTGGATAAAACGTAAACTTTGGTGGTGAAGCTTGAAGAACATTACAAAACTCTGTTTTGTTGGTAATCCAAACAGCACAATAAATCTGAAAGCATTCCAGCTGGACAAATCACACAAGTCCTTGTCAAACATCCATTAAAAAGCCACGCTTGGATGTGGACACAGAGAACATGGAAAGAACACAATACAGTGGGGGAATTTGTGGTTTTGATAGATTTTTCATGAGTACAAACCTGCTGCAATCACATAATTAAATGGCCACAATGAATAAATCTCTGGCCTCAAAGAAAGTTGTATGGTAATGACGATGATGGGGTAGAGGTAGATGTTTCTATCTATCAATATGTTTCTTAAGATTTACCTTTTAAGAAGTGCACACTCAGAACAAAGCAAGCAAAATCTCAATTATAGTTTATACTTTTTGGGGCCACATGTTGATTTTTGATGGTGTAAAAATCCAGAAGTGATTATTTTGAGCTTTTTCTGGTTGGTTTGACAAAAAAATATTTTTGTTTCAGCTAAACTGCATCAGAGCTGCTAGCAGCACCATTACATAGACAGGGGATTCGTCTGTAGGCTACCAGACCTGTGTGTGTGTGTGTGTGTGTGTGTGTGTGTGT
>NW_005187578.1:117897-137759 GCF_000239375.1 Pundamilia nyererei | reverse complement strand
GACTTTAAAGGGAGAAGAGCTAAAAGGGTTCATTTCAGTCTGTGGATGAACTGTGGGTCTGCACTGATGCTCAATGTAAGATGCACACATTAGCAAAATTGGTTAGAGGTTTGGAGACGGTGTCTGTTGTGGAGGGGACGATCTGCAGAAAGGGCATTGAAGAACGTTCCTGCAGACCCGAGGAATCCTTGATCATAGGAGAATCTGAGAAATCTAAAATATGTTTGTCTGTTAGACTCCCTTCTTTTGGTTTTGAAAAACAGTTTATTTTGACATGTAGACAAAAACAGTCCTTGCAGTGCATGTGAAGAGTTAAGAGAACTAAATATAATGGATCTAATAAAAGAGGCAACTGAGTTTCAAGCAACATTCAGCTCAGATGTCTTAGTGGTGACACTGAGGCTAAGCTACAGCATGTTTGTTCTTTAACATTTTGGGTTATAATAGAAGCAGTGTTTTCTGCCCTAACCGTAACCCCAACCCCGCCTACAGAACTATTAACTGTAACCACAGGGGTGGGAGCAAATGGCCTTTGTAATCAATCAGAATCGAGATGACAGCAGATGGATCATCAGGTAGAGCGGCACAAAAATGCTTCTTCATAGTTCAGAGAGGATACCTGAGAAACAGCTACTAAATCACTCTTCTTCCTCGTAATAGGTTTGATCAGAGGCTCTGCCGGCTCAGGCAGATTCAGCACAGAGCAAAATCCGTCTCATCGCTCGCTTCGGTTATTTTGACAAGTCTGCATGTCTGCTGCCGGCCCGCTGACAGACTGCAACAGGCAGCTGCTGCTCCGCTTTCACAAGCTCTTGACTCATAGCTGTGAGGATAAACGGGGGAGGAAGAAGTCCAGAATGTGTAGAAAGTCTGTACTGACAATGAGATTGACTGCTCAAAACCAGATTACAGATGGACCAACTTCTAATGGTCTCATTTGATTATCTGAAGTACTTGCAAACAAAGAAGCTATGGGTGGAATGTGGCTTTATAGCAGTAGAAAGGCTGGTTTGGTGTTTTGAAATCCCGCTTTGGGGTCATGTCTTAATATCTGAAAAAATCTGGATGATGCAAGCTCAGAGAAGGGAGGAATCGAAAATGACTGTTTATGTGGAATTTTCCTTTCAGATCAATAGTTTAGCTGGGTTGGATTATGTTTCACTCGTTTTCCCTCTGTACATATCTGCTGGGTTTGGGATTAAGCCACACACACAAATTCCTTCGGAGACTCTGAAATACAAACCCAGTTTAGTCCTTTTTTACATTTTTAGAGATTTCAGCCAAAGCTGAAGAGTTGTGATTACTGTCAGATGTGAGGAAACGTCCAGCGTTATACATGCATACATGTCTATGAATAACATGTGCTGATCGCACTTCCTTTAAATCCTGGTTTTGGTTTATTTATTTATTTTTTTAAATGTTAGCAAAGACAACAACATTAGTGAACGTGGTTTTTTGCTCCATTTTTGTCTTTTTTTTTTTTTGGTTTGCTAGTTACTTTGTGGCTGAAGTTCGTCCACCCATCTGTTATTTGTTGAGTTATCTTGAAGAGCGAGAAACAGATTTGTCTGGAATCTGGTGTACAGATTACTCCTGGCTTGGTTGATTAGATCTTTCTTTCAGGCTCATATCTCTGACTTATCGTTTTAGCTTCATTAAGATGTGGTTTTGGACAAACAATCTCGAGTCTAACCACTACTCCTGCGGTGTGGTTTAAACTTACATAGCCCATTTATGCAAAATTAGGTAAAGTGTTTAATTTCTAGTTAGAAAGTTTAATCAGCAGTGCACTGACACGATTGATTCATGAACATTAATGAGACTGATGAACACTTATATGTCGAGTTAGAACTCGGTGGTCGTGTGACTTTGTGTCTTTGAGCAATCACAGGACCTCCGTACAGAAACAACCAGGCCACAAGCTGGACTACATAGCAGCTTGCAGCTGTGCAGCAAACTAAAGCAGCTTAAGGAGTCAACTTTTTTTTTTATCATATTTGCTAATTGAATGTGAAGAATCTGCTGAATCAGCAGATGTCAGTTAATGTGGGCTGGATTTAGCTTAGCTTATCTGAAACTCATTTGAAACTTGTTATTAGTAACAATAAATCTTTTATAATTCATACAGCTACAAAGATGATGCTAAATGGGGACTGTACACCAAAAACACACAGTTTCAGAAGCAAACCAATAAGGTAACTTTCACTGGTTAAAGTTAAGGTTTCTGGCGCCGGTTAAGCTCACTGCACCCTTTCAAATAAAGCCGTAAAAAGGCAAAAAAAGGAAAGTTGAGGTGTCTTATTTTTTCAACTAGAAAATTAAAACAACTGTTGTTCTCAATGCATCTAATGGCGTTTGCGCTTTAGAGATATGCAGAAGTTGTTCTTTGTCATTATACACATGTTCAGTTTCATTAGCGACAACCCCAACCACAAATGAAGAAAAAATGCATGCTTGACAATTCAAACTGTTTTCCTTCCAAAAATGTCACACAGGCCACATAAAAGTTGACTAACATGAAGGAGGGAATGTGAAGAGGCAATAACTCTGCAACTGAAATTTAGGATAAGCGTCTCACAGTGCGACTTGCTATTCAAATAGGAATGCAGCATGAAATGATGTGCTGGTTAACATGAAGACAAAACAGACTCCGAGCTTATAGATGGAAGTAAAATGCTTGGGATTCCAAAATCCATTTGAGTTGTGGTAGCAGAAGCTTTTTTGTATGATGTATCCTCCAGCTGTTACCATGACTGTGCCAAAGAGGACGTAGCGTGGAGACAAATAACGGAGCAATGACAGCCGTGTTGGCTCTGATTATCATTATACAGCAGACATGCATCCAACTTCCTGCCCAGGTTTATTAGATCCATGTCAGCACAGCAATGAACTTGCAAGCTCCTTAAAGTGAGGTTAAGGTTATGGCTCTACTATCACGTTTCTACAGTGATATTTTTTTCATTTGTAAGAAAACTTTTTATTCAGCATTATAGCTGAAGCAAAAGCTGCACGTTTCACAAGGTGTTGACAGTTTTGTGTTCCCGGGAACTCGGAGAAACCGCATCGTTTCAAAAATAAATGGGCATCTCCTTTCTTTCACGCATGTGCATCAGCAGCAACATTAAACCTAAACAGCAGATCAAGATGCCTTTAAATGCCAAGTATAGCAAATGCAATGGTATGTGTGTCTTGTGACACAGTAATTCTGCAGAATATTCCCTCCTCGCTCCCCTCGCTCGTACATTTCCTGCCGTCAGTAAGGCAGGTTTGCTGATGCTTTTTCTTCTGATCCTGCAGGGTTTTTTCCCCATCTGGACTTCATTTCCTTCTCTGTGAATTTATCTGGCTCTGTCTCAGAGCCATCTTTTTTTTTTTTTTTTGGAAGGTTCTGACGCCCTGCATGCCTTTCTCTGCTCTACAGTTACACCATCATCAGCCACTGACGCCTTTCTATAAACATAAAGGCGCTCCAGCGTCTGTTACTGCTATCTGTCAGGGGGGAAAAGATTAAGCGGAGGTCAGTTTGAGAAGATATCTGCATTTGTCAGCTGTTTTTAGTTCTTGAATAGAAGGAACACAATGTCAAAATGTAACGTGATACTTTTATCCGTAATCCTATTTTGATTATCGGGGACTCTGCACAGATTTGTTGGTTGTAGAACGTTTATAGTTTTTTAGAATTGTTCATCTACAATTCAAATACGAATGGGATAATGCACGAAGATTCGTGGTAAAAAATCAACCAACATTGCGATCAATACGCAAAATGTTTATGTAAAAGTCATCCGAACATTATCTGTGTAATGCTTTTTTAAAATCAGCATTTTGGATTTTTGGTGAAAAATTAGGGGCAGTGCTGCCGAGCTATGCAGCTGTAGGTGTGAACGGTCTGCTAGTCACAGAACTGGACGTCTCCAACATGTCTGTGCCTTTTGTAGCCTTTTTAATTACATTATCTTACAAATGAATGTCACCTGCTTTGAGGTAAAACCCATCCACGCAGTCTATGTTCTAGTTTTAACGAGTGGTTCATTAATCCATTAATTAGCACTGATTAGCAGGTATGTGATCTGTGCAGAGACCCATACAGCTAATGTAGCTTGCTAGTGTTAGCCTATCATCTCTACACTGAGTCTGCAAAAAGAGCAGAGAAAAGAAAATGTTAATCTTAAAAACTTTTATACTGGGGCTGCTGCTGCTGCTTTCTTTGGGATTTGGGGAAAGCAGTGTTTCAGAACAGAAGCAGCTGATTTAATCATATTTTTTAAAGAAGCCATTATTTCTCTGGAACACGCTGAATAAAGAGCAGATTAAGATGTATTATTGTTTGTGTAACTGAAAAATGTTTCATTGGAATCCACTGTAATGCAATACATTTGAGAGAAGTCAGTTTTATTTATATAGGCCAATATTCCAAACAGCTGATTTTCCCCACACACACACACACACACACACACACACACACACACACACACACACACACACACACACACACACAGTACAAGAAAGGGAAGAAACCTCCAAAGGAGCAACAGAAGAGGAATTCCTGGACAGAGCATGGATCTCGTTTCTTTACACACCTGTGGAGCTTTCATCTTATTTTTCTTGGGTGTCACTTTAAAGCTCATTTCTGCTGCCATGTGTGGGCAGTGGAATAAGCTGACGCAGATGACATTGACATTTATCTTGTTTCAATATTCACTGTGCTCTTCGCTTTTATTGGGTCTCTGCCAACTCATTAAAACGTTTGGCTTTCTTTATTGAAAATGTTTCACTTTGACTGCATCTTGTCGAGTGCAGAGCAGTTTTTGAACTTTAGGCTTAACTGGAAACTTTTTCCTGCTGCCCCAATGAGGCTGATGACAGAAATGAAAATGAACCTGACCAGAGAAAGAGCCAGAACATGCTTAAATACTACATTATACTTTTCTTTTTACCCAGTATTAGTATAAAACATAGATTGTTGGAGATTTAATAATGAGTGCTGCCCAAATACAAATGTTTCATTTACAAATGATGCATGCTCGACCATCCAGGTAAGGAAATCCCAAAAAGTTGATTGTGTTCATCTGGACGTCGCGTTTTCAGTCGGAGAAATGTTTCGTCACTCATCCAGGTGACTTCTTCAGACTGAACAGACTCAACTTTTTGAGCCATCACGGTGTTAAAAAACTTTGCTTCCACTGCTATGAGTCCCACAGGTTAAGCACTTCAAACAAACACTGTAAAAAGTGGCTATCGCATTACTCGAGTCACCTCAGTGGGATGACTGCAAGTATTCGACACCACACATGCAGGATAAGGGGCCGCAGTTAATCACATCAGCCAGCAGGGCGGGCTTCTGATGAGAGTCACAGCTGGGGTGCTGCCAGGGAGACTGTTACCACGACGGACCAACAGGGGGATGTAATTGGGTCCAAATGTTTGTAATTCATCGAGTTAAGGGCAGGCACAAATTTTCCCTAAGGCTGTTTTATTTTTTTTTTTTTCTCTAACTTGAAGCAGCGCTAACTGTTTTATGTGAACTTTGCCCTTTAGACTCGTGCTTAAATATTACTTTCCTTGTCATGTTTTTTTTTTTTTAAAGAAAGGGGTTGAAGGTTTTTTGTGGGTTTTTTGTCCACTGGTCGGTTTTACAGACTATCAGATGTCATTTTACTCGACAGATTAAGGTTTCTGAACCAAATAGAAACGCAAAAAAGACCATTATAAAGTTTTAGTTTGAAAAGTCATGTTTTTAAAGCCTGGGGTTTTATTATCATGGCTTTTAGAAACTAGACACTACAAGTGAGGGACAGATCTTACTGAGAAGGTACAGGCAGGATGACCTGTAGCCATATATGCTAAAGGTCACACCATGTGAATCACAAGACAGCACTACCCTGAAGTATACGGTGCTCTGTTGCCATAGATGGTGACCATAATTTGGAAAAAAAATCAGGCTGTGCTTAATAAGACTTGAAACAAGAGATTGAGACGTGAAAATATTCAGGCGAATATCTACTGGACTGTTACAGCATCTGTGCTTCCTGCTTCCTGCTGCTTTTTGCACTTATAAGAATCACTCCTCATGACTCCTGTAAGTTGCGAGGAGCTTAGAAAGGATGCAAGTTTAAGGCACGTCCTTGAGTTTTTTCTTAAGTTTGGCAATTTTTACTTGCATCTATAGCCACAAATGATATTCTTTGTAACATGGTATTTGACTTGAAGGTGACTGGATGTCTTTCTTAGGATCAAAAGATCTTAATAAATTCTCTAAAACATGACAATTTCCTATGGAGGTGTGTAAATACTGATATTATGGACAAAGGTTATGGGACAGATAAGAGGATTATTCATTTTCCTTTCTGGGGCAAATAAGATCATCATAAAAACTGCTGACAAATATAAAAAATATTTTCCCCGTGCACCTTTAAACTGTGTCAGAGTGGACAGCAGGGAAAAACTGACAAAAGATACACGGAAATATTGAGCTCATTGTAGCTGGTGCCGTGTTCACCTTACTGTATAGCGTATTGTATGCAAGTAAGACTTACGATGTGTTGGACTGTTCCAGCTGTCAGAAGGTGCAAAAGTCCGAATCACAGTGTTTCTCCATCTACTTTCTCCACATACTGTGAATATAAAAATCCCAAACAATACATGACACTACATAAGCATCTGTAAAGAGGTTTACAGGATGGTCTGATCGATGCATGTGAGCCTCAGAGCCAGAGATTAGATTAGCTGTAAACTGTTTACACTGCAGGCGGAAGAAGGACTTCTCTGCTTTTATGTGTAGAAACTGATTCCTTCACCTGAGCAGAGCGCTGCCACATCGTAATAACACTCAGACCTTTATGATCCACTCTATATTATTATGACATACCATCCCTGTACTGTGCTGATTTGCACAGGCAGGATAGCCCAGACCCGGCATTTGTCATGTAAATGTCATCTCAACGGCCATTCAAATGTTTTTGCATCCGGGCCAAATGTAGGTCAGTGAGTCAGTAGGATCTTTGAATAGAAAGATTAATAGGAGGAGCTTAATGAGCAGTGCAGGTAATAAAGATGTTTGTATAGGAAGAGGAGGAGTACAGTGAGTGTGGACTCCTAGCAGACCTCTTCATCACCTTGTTCTTCTGTTATCTTGTCCAGTTATTGTGAAGCAGTGTTTAAGAACATCTCGCCTCTGTTGTTTGGGTTATATCTTATGTCTAGCCAGGAAGGAGAGATAGGTCCAAAAGTATAAAAAGATTGGTTTATGGTTTTGATAGTTTGAAAGGTCTTTTTTAGTTCAAGGTTATTCATGTAGCATCAAATCACAACAAAAGTTCTTTTAAGATAATGTGTACTGTAAGGAAAAAAGCCCGATAGAGACCCCCAACAAACAGATGATTGCTTAGGCAACAGCAGGAAGGAAAAACTCCCTTTTAACAGGAAGGAACTTGGCAGAATCATATTTGTACTTTTTTCCACATGGTCAGCTTAATTTTTTTTTCTTTTTGTTGCCTGTCCCATTTGGCTCTTTTGCCATCAGAGTTATTGTCTAAAGGCAAAGAAAGATGCCCAACGGATTTACTTTACCAAATGGACCATCCCAGCCTTGCCGTAATGGTCTATTTGATTCACCTTTTATTGTTTATTTTATTTCATTTTCACTTGCTAAATATGGGACAGATTTGACTGGGGAAAAGAAGGGAGAAAGAAAGAGGGAAAGAAAAACAGCGGGGAAGAGGAACGGTGATAAAGGGCAAAAAACAAAAACCAATAAAATAAGCAGACAAAAAATACATCTATCAATCACCTGGATCAGCTTAATTTCTTGCTGTAAATCGACAAGCCCGTTGCCTTTGCTTGTGTTGCATGGGTGTAATCAGACATTACAGGGGCTTTGTAGAATTAGAGATCAAATGGTCTTTCTCACATACACGTCAGTCTGGCAATGTCTAGAACAGTTCAGTGCTGCAATGTATGTGTGAGCTTCAGGGAGTGTTAGGTATTCATTTCAGTTGACGTGTTTTTTCAAGCAGTACTATGGACAATCAGAATTTTAACAGATTTTTTTATTTAACTATTGGTACATGGTCGTCTAACCTGGTGCCAGGAGACACTCCCACAGGTTTAACTCTTCTCTCAGATCTGTTGGGAGTGGCGATCCCATTCAAATGAATGAAAAAGCCGAAGAGTTTCACAGACTCCTGAAGTCTGTATGATCGTAACCTAATGCCACTGTATCTACAGCACTGCTCCTACAACCATCAGCTCACTTCCTGTGGTGCAAGCATGTTAGCTGACGCTTTTTAAAACATTTAATGACTGAACTACATCTTTTAGCTCTAACCAACGGTTTGGTGTTTTCTTGTATTTGTTATCAACTGTTGGTTGAGGTTGGTCATGACTTGGTCTTTGGAAAATTAAAAAACTGGAAGAGAGAAGCTGTTTTCTTCATTCCTGAGAAACCCTCTGTAAATATTTCCTTTCAGCTTGGATGCTCAGAGTCTTTAGTGTCCGACTGCAACAGACTGCTCATCAGAAACTGCATTTCCAGTGTGATGTTATTGTTGGTATTCTTTCCACGCTCTATACATCGGTATGCCTATTAACCTAATTATGCCTATTATGGTTGTAATTTGAGTTCCACTCCACTTCTGAGCTCTGCGCACGGTTTCACCTCAGGCTGGTTATAAACACACGTTTTTTTTCTGCTTGTCCAGAGCCAATAGTGTTTTGAGGCTTTTTTTCCCCTGATCGACCCCTTTATTGAGGAAAAAGGGCTTTCTGTTTGTAATATGTATGTGCTTCTATGTCCTCTTGGTGCTCTTCTCTAATCTGATAAAGAGTTTGACTAACTGTATTAAAGGAAATAAAAAAAAATACAGCAAGAAAACAGGCTTTAATAAATCAAGATGAAGGAACAGAGCAAATGTCAGACTGGTATGAAGACCGTGACTGACAGAAAACCGACGGTCCTGTTTGTTTTCACATGCTGTTGTCTGTCAGTGGGAACCAGGCGAGATTAACAGGATAGAAGACAGTCGAGCCGTGTAACTGCAGAGGACGTAGATGCTCTGTGGATCGAAATGTCCCACTCTCTTTCTCCTAAATGCAATTCTTTTCCTCCTCCAGGCAACAGACTCTCAGAAGCTAATGTGTGTGTTATGGGAACACTGTGCACTGCTGTAATGAGATTTTCACTTTACATCCAAGTTGCGCCGGCAGAAATGTTGTCGTTAATTTTGATAGTGTGATCAAAAATGTTATCTTTGTCCGTGTTTGCAGAGATTAGAGGGAAAAGTGTGAGGTTTATTATTACTGTACCTTTTAAGTAGAAAATGAGTGGGGATTTCCCCTGTGAAACCTGCCACAAAGAAATATGAGCAGCGAGGGAGCTGCTAACTACTGCTTTCACCTCACTGCAGATTGTCTGTGTGGCTCTTTTCTCGGCAAAAGTGGTTGTTGAGTCGCAGCAGGTAATTTACCTGCAACTGTTGTGCCTGTTAGAAAATGTGTTACTTTTATTATTGACCAAACTTTTGTTTTCTCAGATGATTCTGTTGTTTGAATGAATGTTCATGGTAAGTCAGACTAGTCACATTACATTTGTAGGCCAGATAAGCAGTCAGTCCATTAAAACGGTAATTCACAGATTAACCTGGTGTTAAGGATCAGCTTCACTATTGTTAATAGATGTTTAAGCCATATTTGAGAAGTCTTAAATTTAAAAAAATGCTCTAGAAATCCCTTTTGGTTTCCAGAACAGCAGCAGACAGAGACAGGAAGGGTAAAGCTGGTATATTTCATAGAGCACTTAGCAAACTTAACTTTCCTTCAGGAATTCAGAGACATAAAAATGAAATAAATAAAGAGAGGTGAGGTTTAAAAGATCGCCACATTACATGTAGCGATTGTGTTTAGCTCGATGTTTATGTGGCCGTAAATTGTTTGGATTGTGTTTTTTTGTTTTTTTTTTCTTCCTGGTTTAAAAACCACATTTTGCATCAGATTGCGAGCATGTGCTGATTGATGATCGCTGACTGATTGTGAAACCAATATTTTTATGACTACTGCTGAAATTACACAGTGGCATGTCCCGATGACATGCCACTAACATGTGTCAGGATCATACACTGTATATAAAAGATGGACGCAGCGACTGTGATGTCACACACTTGTTTGTGAAGTCCCGTTTGGAAGCGATAAGTTAACCATTTTGGTTGTTGCTGCCTGGGACTTTTGAAACTCGAGCAGTCATATCTGAACCAGAGTGTGGAGTGCTCAGTTACAAGCCATAGGCTAGATTGCTTGTCAGGTAATTCCACTAAAACAGGTAACATCAACACCACAGACAAGATCAAGCAGTCCATTTCAGTGACTCTTATTAGCTGAGGTGAAGCAGCTAGCACCCACAGTTAGCACCTCTCAGTCAAAGCTGACTATGAGTAGTACCAGGCTGGAAACGTGTGTGCTTGTGTTGTAAATGTAGGCATTTTAAAAGTATTTGCGCATGTTTCTTAGGGGTTTTCTCACAAAAGAAGCTTGTTTGGGGTAAACCAACAATGGTAGCATTTCCAAAGTGAATGACCTTTACTGTTCCAGTATTTTTGTTTTAGTGGAAAGCCCAATTAAGGATTTAGTTTTCTTCTATGCGGGATGGAAAGCTTCTCTCTGTGTTTACTAGACCTTTTACAACATACAGGTTTTGACAGTGTTACTATTTTTATGCTGAAGTGGATGTGAAAAATCGGCTTAATGCTTCTCTAACCTTTGCAAATGCTCAGACCTTCACGGTTGAGGACGAGCATTTCTGACAGCATTACCTCTTTTCCTGCCCAGTTCGAGTAACTGTGAGAATCCGGTTAATTCTGCTGTAACCGTTGCAACTTTTCAAACCGAGGCCAGCAATAGGAATATCCAGATGTTTTCTCACAGATGCACGCTGATGTGCTGCCTTTTTTTTTTTTTTTTCTTCCCAAGCCTGCCTAGTTATCCATCAGTCACCACCACAGCACTGAAGCTTCAGCCAAGTTTTCTTCTGGCTTCACGAGCTTCTATTTCAGCAGCTTGGTTTGTTTTGCTTTGAACTTTGAAATCTGAAACTAATTTGGAAAATCTTGAGTCTGCTTCTCAGCAGTGAAAATAAAAGCAAAAGGTCAAACGTGCTGAATGCCGTGCTGCTGGGCTTTTTGACAGCCTGAGTGGAAGCTGTAAAAGAGTGTTCATCACTAAGGTCACATGTTTGGCTGCTTGATGTTTGCTGCTGTCCACCCTCCTGGGAACCTAATAAGGGTTTTACGACTCTGTGTTTCTGTCTGAGAAATTGGATTTAAGTGCAGCCTTTGGCCTCTCTGTGCTTCCACCTGAGCAGTGACGGGCAGCAGAGATGATTTGCTCCGATCTTTGCTCAGTAGATGGCGAGTAACGACATGTCAAGAGAGTTATCATTAGAGAAGAATGGATGCTGTGCAAATGTTTATACTTTGAAATGGCAGTGAGGGGGGGGGAGCTTCCTCTACAGCACCAATAGCTGGTATCGAATATAATTACCCAGGTTCACTACTTCATGGCTCCTCATGGTGGCGCATTTAGTCAAATGAAGATAAAATGAGCTGAACTTTGCTAATTAGCAACACAGAAGATGAAACGGTTGGGGAACAGTGAAGAGAAGGACAGTATGGGCTTATTAATTGAACTGACGCATTAAAAATGTCTTTATTTTAATAAGTACATTTTCATCGGAGTATGAAGTATCGCAGAATCGTTGAATCTTGTTATCGTGTAATGCATCATGATAGTATTGTTTCATGTTTCTCTTTCACCTTTACTTAAAACATTCAGGTGAAATTTGATTTATTTGCTTTCTGTCTGCGTAATTATTGATAATTTACCTCTTTGATCCACAGACGTACATCGGTTCCATCCTGGCAGCAGTCAACCCTTACCAGCCGCTCCCTGGCCTGTATGACCGACCCGCTGTGGAGATGTACAGTCAGCACCACCTCGGTGAAATCTCCCCGCACATCTTTGCCATCGCCAATGAGTGCTACCGCTCGCTGTGGAAGAGGCTGCAGAACCAGTGTGTCCTGATCAGGTGTGTGATCTGTTTTTGTGAATGTATTTTATTTGTTTTCGAATCTCCAGAAGTTTTAATGGATTTACAAAAACACAGCAAGGAGTGGAAGCAAACTCATGTAAAGTCTAGCGGCTACTAGAGAAAAACTAGAGAGCAGAGTGTGAAAGGTTGGAATATTTTAAATATTTCGTTATTGTTTTACAACTTTTGCAGACTTGATGGTTCACATTTACAATATCAGCACCATTTTTGCCTGAGGTTTTATCAAGCATCCTTATTGGTCCTTTGAATAACCCCCCCACAGAGTACCAAACTCCTTCATCTGGTTTCAAGTCTCCTCAGCGCTTTGGCTGCACCTCTGAGGATCTTTCTCTCTCTCTCTCTCTCACACACACACGCACGCACGCACGCACGCACGCACGCACACGCACACACACACACGCACACACACGCTCTTTCTATCGCCATCCTCTGTCTGCTCCCTTCCGTCCCAACATCCTTCCTCTTTGATTTCAGTTGGACAACTTTCACGTCGACCGTGGCTCCATTGTTCAGTCGACACACACAGACGTTCTCTTCCTACTAAGTTAAAAAGAAGCTATTTTTGTAACTCAGATATGATAATATTTGGCTGCTAATTTAGTGAAGGACGGATACAGGAGTTGTGTCTGAGTTTAAGTGCGTGGGAATTGTTGTTAGTTGTCATCAAGGTATCCTGAATACGTGGCCATTCAACTTCCTGTTGCAACATTGTATTGTTGGCAGCAAAGTAGTTGTAAAGAGGAGCAAATAAATTAAGAGCACAAAAAGGGTGGTACACTACACAGAGATTATTGAGCCAGAATGGCTCTATCAGCTTTTCCTGTGACAGTTTGCTCATTAGCTGTCGTAGTTAAGAGTTGAGAGCTTAAAATTCTAGTTTCACATTTCTGTTTCTTCCATTATGAAATGCATGTCATGTTTTCATCTACAAGACAGAGCATATTAAAATGTGTTGAGAGTTGGAAACTGAAATCTCCATATTTCTGAAGACTGTTTAGAGCTAGTATCTGAAGCAGAAAGAAATAAACATGGTGCTGGAGAGGTGTCGTGTTCGGAGAGTCTCAGTCTGCTGCTTCAGGCAAAAGTACTGCAGTTTTCTTAGGATTAGCCGGCATTCGTTTACAGCCTTGTTTGGTTCGCTTAATTGGCGTTGGGGATAACGAGGCACACATGTTTCCTTTAAACTTGAACCGGTTTAAGTTTGTGTGGAAAGCAGAAAGTTAAGTAGCTGGGATTTTGTTGTTTGCATTACACATTAATGAAACATTAATTAGCGATTATGTTTAATTCCTTCTGTGTTGCTGGTGGTTTAAGTTGCACCTCTATAGTCATCACCATTGAGGGCCTGACCATCTACCACACAAAGCATCTCTATGATCCACATCACTCACATGATTTGTCAACCAAAATGTCAAGTGGAAATTTTCACCATGACTCATTTTCACAGCCTTTTCCAAAAGCTGCCACTGTTGCGCCCAAACTTAGAAATGTTGGTGTGCTGGGAGGAGATCTCACAAGAAATTGAAATATTGGCAGATGCAGCCTACAGATTCTGTCCGCTCTGAATGTCTTCCCATAAAAATCAAATTTAGCTAAGAATCTCTTAAAGTGTGAGTTGGCTCTTAAATGAGGAGGAGGAGACGGTTCAGTGCCGGCGTCTGCATTGCACTGGTGCTGGTGTCCCATCACCTGGATCATGAGGTAGCATTTCATCTGGCACTCTCTTCAGCTCCACCATGGAGTTATTATGCTGCAGTTGGTTTTCAGTCATTCTATAAATTTTATTTCTATGTCCCAGTAACATAAAGGTTATAATTAAGCTTAATAACTGCAGAGAGACATGAAAAAGATGGTTGCTCCATATAAAAACAGATTTTGGCTTACTTGCTGCAGCACATGTAAACACACCATTTGATCTGTGCCAGTAACCTTGCATGCATTCAAGTTTTTTTTTATTAAAAACCAATGATGACCATTTTTAATCCTAACTTACAAAATGAATGGGAATACTTCCCTGTGCTTGTGCACGGCATGCAGTCTCACGTGTTCTGTCTGTCGTCTTCTGGTCTGATGATGTATTAGGGATACAGAAATTCTTTTGTCTGGCACGATGTTGGTTAGTGGGAAGAACATGCGCCATGGTGCACAGAGCGAGGCGTAAACACAAACGTTGTAGTGGCGCTACAGAAAGTCCTGAGCCACACAATGCTGTCACTTTGTTAACGAGTCGTATCGCTGCTGTGGATCTGCTTTGTGTTTGTCTTCATCACCTTTCGCTTTTCAAGAAAAATCATTTGTTGTTTCTTGTATATTGGACAAAACTGTGGAACATTTTTAACAAAGGGGAACAGAGCTTGTGAAACTTTTTAAATTCACCACAGAAAGT
Organism: Pundamilia nyererei; assembly: GCF_000239375.1. Lineage (NCBI taxonomy): Eukaryota > Metazoa > Chordata > Actinopteri > Cichliformes > Cichlidae > Pundamilia > Pundamilia nyererei. The sequence continues at coordinate 123,276 of NW_005187578.1, read as the reverse complement.
GAAAAGTTGAAAGAAAAATAAAGCCTACAGTTCAGTTGTGTAATTTTTTTCCATGACAGCAAAGCGGCACGTGAAGTCATCCAGGCCAGAGAGGACAGACCGCAGACCACAGCCGTAACCTTTAGCTGTTGTCTCAGCTAAAACACAACCTGATGGTTTTCTGTCTGTTAAAATAGAGTAAATGACACACTGAGCTTTCCAAGGTACACTCTGCACTGCTTGATTATCCTCTTCTAACTCTGATTGTTTTCGTATTCCGAATATTTTGAGGTTCGATGTTGCAGCTTTTTATGCGCTCCATTGTCTTAAGAATTCAGCTGGTTACAATGTTGCGAAATAGGAAATGAGGGTGATTAGAATGAAAGAGCGCAAACACTGTCGTCTGACAGCCTGACCACTATATGCTTAAGGTTATACTTAGCAATATACTTAAGTTTACATACAGAATTTACTATTACTCTTAAATAACTTGTTTTAAACTACGGTACCACCAGAGTTTCTTTCTTTTTTTCTTTTGGACCCCTCAGGCAGGGAAGTTTAAGACTTTCACTTCTAAGCACTGGGTTTGTTTTCTGTCAGTGTTTTACTGCCTCTCAGCTGCTAATTAGCTGCTAATTGTTACCCTGAAGGTAGACTTTTAAACTTTGCAAAGGAATAAAACGCTTAGGTTAAGGGTTATAGACTTGGCAGCGCTTTGTGAAAAACACATACAGATATCTATTTTTCCACTGTGAAACTGTAAAAATCAAACGGGACTCTGAATGCAAGACGATCTTTGAATTAAAACAAAATTCAAAAGCTAGAAAAATGTTCTGCAGAACCCACGTAAACACAGAGAGAACATGAAAACACAGAAAAGCCCTAAACTGGTTTCAAACCCTGGACTGTGAGGCGACAGTGCCAACCACCTCACCGCTGTGCCGCCCCCACCTCTAAACCCCATCTGCCCATGCATCTATACCTCAGAATTTGTCTGCTTTTATACTTTCACATCTGAGTTCATGAAGTGGTGGTGCTCCCCCCCCCTCTGAGTGATGGATGTGTGAGGCTGTGAATAATTGCAGGGAGGGGAAGAGAACGCCCCCCCCCCCTTTTTTTTTTTTAACCACCTTGTGTTTCTCCTGAGGGCCGCTGCCGGCTGTGTGGGCCGACTTTTTGACTGAGGATCAGAACTGAGGCTGTTTTAGTCATGCTCTGTGGTGGTCACTGAAAACACATGATGCCCTCTCTGTAACCACACAAAAATAATTCTGAGTCCTTCAACATCATATATCAAACGATATCATTTAATTAGTCAACACAGGATCCATTAAGTGCAGTTATTAATGAGTGGCAGTCATGGCAGTGAAGAAAGACCTGAGTGTTTAAATACTCGCCTCTCATATGTGATCTCCCACTAAAGCAGTTTATTTCTAACTTTCTAACCACGTCCGATTGGCTGCAGTGTGTTGAACTGGGTCAAATTAAATGTGACTGAATTACTGACTTTACTGTACTTGCATTTAAAAAGATAATTTAAATGCATTTCAGTGGCAAAGAGTGAGACGACCAATACTTGAAACCAGATCACTGACACAGTCGTTGCCCTCCATGACAGAGCCGACTGCAGACTTTTTACAGGCAGGTTTTCAGGCTCATAAAGGTCGTATTTTTGATACCCTGAAGTTAGACTTTGGGTGGAGGATCATTTTAACACAGAGTCGAAGTCCTGCCCAGCTGCCGCAGTACGTGGCATGGTTCACAATCATCTCTGACACCCACACACATTTCTCCTGCAGGTCCCCCAAAATCACCAAAGCGGTCTCGGTGCAGACCCTCATAAAACATGTAACATGCCAGCACCTCCACCCATACACAGAAAGGTTCGCTTCATGGTGTGTTTGAGAGAGAGAGGGAGGAAGAAGAGCTATAAATCGCAAGCTGGCACTTTCAGGCGAGGCAGGAAGCTTCTCTCACTGGATTTAGGGATTGTGGGTAATCAGATCCAGTCAGGGGGAGGCGAATGAAACAGAAGCCGGTGTAAAATAAGAGGAGGAGGAGGAGGAGGAGGAGGAGGAAGAGGCCAGCTCTAACACAAGGCCATCTGCTCATTAATGCTCATAAATGCCACTCTGCATTTTCAATTATGCGGGTACCTGCCTACATCGAGCCACATTGTTTTAATGGAAGCCCCCCTTTGAGCTGGTGCTGCAGATTTCAGCAAAAATGCCCTCCCCACCGCCAGCAAAGAAAATCTTGGAAAACCTCCAAACGCTCGCTGTGCACAGAAGATGCCACCATGGCAGGTTTAAGTTTGGATAATAAAGCAATAAACCAGAGATGCAGACCTCTAATTCACATTTTATTAGCTAATTCTCTCCATTTCTTATGAACCCACTGTCTTTGTTGGCTCAGTAGCATTCTTACAACTTTAGTGTTGCAGAATAAGCCGTGCCTTCATCACAGATTTGTATTAACCACGCCCTAAATCTAAATATTAAATCTAAATGGAACACGAACAGGTGACTTCTATAAATTCAATCCTTGTACAGTACCCAGTTTTTGGGGCTTGCATGTATGGAGGTTACTGCCGGGACAGGACTTGACTGACCTGCAGTAAACACTGACCTTGACCCTGTCCGGCTCTACTGGGATGAACTTGGAATGCAGACTGTGAAACACCTTATCACACAGTAGAAGTGATGGACCTCATTAATGCTGTGGATGAGACCAAGCCTTTGCAGGCAGGTTCCAACATGTGAATGAAAGATTAAAGGCAGAAGAGTGGAGGCTGTTAGAGCAGCTCACTAACACTCATGTTATTGGTTCAACATTTACAAATGGTCATATTAAGCAGACAGCCAGGGTGTTTGAACACTGTAATAATCGACAGTCAGAACAAGTTTGTCATTTAAGAACAAAACAAAAGCTAGCACACTCATGCTTGAAGCTTCAATACAATCAAACTTTTTCATTTGCAAACTTTGGCTTGTTGGGCTGCTTTTTTTATGGCTAGAAAGGCTCGAATTTTTAAATTGCAAAGCTGTCGAGGTGTTTTTCTGCCCAGCCTACAGGTTCCCTCCCCCAGCAGTTTGTTTCTGACCTCCTGACCCATAGGTGGGTGCCGGGTCAAACCCAATAGTCTCCAGCCTTGTTAATTATTCAGGCATGTGGGGGTCACAAAAGCCCTGCAGCAAAGCCTTATGAAAACATACCTGAGAGGGTTTCTCTTGGGATTCAGCAGGATTTCTCTGTTTCGCCTGCTTTGAGTGTCTGACACATAATTTGTGACCAAAGGAAGGAATGGATCACAGCAAAGGAAGAGAGCCTGGTGGAGCGGAAACATAACTAACTGTGCAGATTTAGGTGTAACATGAGACGAGCAGCTTTCTAAATGTGAAATTTTCTGGTGTTTGCGTTTTATCAGTGTTTACATGTAGAAATAAGCATCAGTGCCTTTTCATGAGTTTCACGTTAAATAATGACGCATCCCAGGTAACTTAAAATACTCGTGAGATCCTGTTAAAGATGCTCTAAAAGCTGGGGAAGGTTTTAATCATTCTTCACCATCTGTGGGGGACATCCAGACAGGACTGGTGACCTGATCCTGGATGCTGTGGAGGAGGTTGGTGTCACATGGAAGTAAAGGCTGTTGCAAACACTGGTAGGGTAAGAGGCGGTGCTGCTATGGGGGCATTAGTGCCTAAAGAAAAACACCTTGAACTCAGTCCATTGTTGGATAAGTAAGCAGCAGAGACTGGATCAGCACAGCTGTCTGGGCTCAGATTGAAAACTCCAGCTGTGGGTATTTTGACGTTAGTCTGACGCTGGGCTGGAAGAAAAAGGTCTAATCCCTTATACAGGGTTACATTTTTAGCACGAGTCGCACTTCAGTCTAAGCTCAGGCTTAGCTCCACTTCACTCTGATAATCAGACTAAACTTTCTGAGTTAAGCCCCGCTCCCACTGCACCATCTGCAGACGTCTGGTCAGCCTATCATCACGTCTCTTATCTAATCTCAAACTGTTCACACACAAGAAAGCCCTCAGCACAACAGCACAGTGTAAATATGCAAAGGTTTGTGTTCATACATAGACTGTGTAGTGCAGGAAATGGCTTTGTCTTCATATACGTTCTATTAATACAGTGTTCTCACACCTTTCCCCCGTCACACATCACCAGCAGCCTCTTTCATCAACTTTAGCAACTTTTGGTCTGAGATTTGATTTTGTTTGGATGTCGTGAGCTGTAAGGATCCAGTGTGATCAGTGTTATTGGATGCTGCCATTTATAAATTACCCACAATTTTATGTAATGAATGATGCATTTGTTTTTAATTGGCCTCCCGATTATCAACTCCAAATGGTAATCATGTGTTTTTGGAGTTTCTAACAAGTATTTCTTTCTTGAAAAATGCATTTTTTTTCATGCAATAACCTGTATACCTTTATCACTCACACGTCTACACTTCTTATCATTTTATAGTGTGCAATGTTGCAGTAATCTAAAACAGGAGGCTTTGTGTCATGAAGATGAAGGAGGTCCTCACCTGTTTATAAATCTGTGTATTGAGGAAGAACAGAGACTCGCTAAAGACAATAAAACAAAATATTTCCCTCTAAGTGTTTTAGTTTTTATATTTCTGGCTGCACATTATTTCTTATTTTGATTCTCGATTTTTACATGTTTAAAGTGACAAAAAATGCGAAGTGTAGTTAATTCAGCATTGTCTTAAGAATTCATAGTATGATTTACTAAAATGTGCTAGTAGGTCAGTTAATATTTGCTTTACTGTCAACATGTTGGTTAAATGAATGCAAATGTTCCAGATCCTCTGGACTCCCCTAACTTACACAGCAGATTAGAATCAACAATAAAACAATAAATATAGAGTGTGAGACCATCTGAACGTCCCATGATGCAATGTGGTCTAGTTATTTACTGTAAAAGGGTTAATAGGCATAGACAGGGTGAGATATAATCAAGTATCTGTTGAATTCACAGAAGTGTGTAAGTGTGTAGGACATGACGTGCAGAGGTGCCCGTCGAACCTTACAAGGCGCATTCCACACCAGCTCGACAAGTAATTTAATCTTAATCTTCTTTTATGAAAACAGCTTCTATCGGTCGATGAGAACATTTCACCTTTTTGTCCCAGTGAAAAGAGCCAGTACATTTCCCAGATTCAATTACTTGTGTAGACAGATTTTTTTTCTCTTCTCTCTTTGCGTGTCGCTCCTCATCTCGGTTTCTCTTCCCTGCTCAGAAACTCTTTCACTCTCTAGCAGAAACTGAGGCTCTTTGCCTCAGTACAAAGAGTCTGAGTGAGGTCCAGAGCTGTGGAGGCAGTTCGTCCAACACAATCAGTCGCCTGGCTGCAGACTCCCTCCTTCCTGCCTG
>NW_005187578.1:113956-116962 GCF_000239375.1 Pundamilia nyererei | reverse complement strand
TAAAACCAACAAAGACTTTTTAAATGCCAACAATAAAAGTAAAATTAAAAGCATTAAGGTCCAAAAAGTGAAGGTTGCTATGAAGTTTATGCTCTAAATAATTTGAATTTAAAATACTTTAAATTTATAGATCCAAAATATGCATTAAATGCATGTTAAAGGGATTTTATCCCTAAGCTGATAATCACTCATAATATTTGTAATAGAAAGTTAAATATCTGAATAATGTTTTGCAGTCTTTAGATGTAAATGAGATGGTATCTTTCCACTTTCCCACATACACAGTCATCTGCAGACATGTCGAATAAAAGAGAAGTTCAGCAGGATGGCTGTCAGATCACCTGGTGTAGTTGTCGGGTAACAAAGAACATTTGTGTGTTATCAGATTAGCTGTCAGTGGTAGGTGAGGTGATGTAAAGAGCATGAATGTTTTTCCTGGTGCTGTGACTGTGTGGTATGTCCATCAGGCCTCTGAACCACCATAATGCCTCGAGAGGACGATCTGCTGTAATGCAACCCTGTCCATATGTTTCCCACAACCTCGCTTCAAGTGGAATTTCCTCAATTTGCTGCCAGCGTCATTATATAAAGCATGCATCCAATTAGTTTCCAAGGTGTTGTAATATTTCTGTAGTATCTGCTTGGATTGTGGGCTTATGAGCAGAGGACTTTAGTCGACCTTTAAGTCTTTGCCTCTTCGGTAATGTGCAGATTCTGAGAGGATTATTTTAAATGAAGGAAAGAAAGTCTGTTACAGATGATCTTAATGTGAAATTTTTTTTTTGATATATCAGTTATTTAGTTAACAAAGTTAAAGCAGATGTATTCACTTCGAAGTATTCAGCAGTGTCAAAGTTTTATACCAAAAAAAGATTAAATTCCCAATTCTTTGTGCCAAAACTGACTCCGCCCCCCAGAGCTGTTGCTGATTGACCCTTTCCTGGTCAGCTAACAAGTTTAATGGGCTGTTTTAATGCACATAAGATCCAAGTTACAACATCCTTGTACTGAACTCTCAGCCTGACTTATGTTAGATGAGCTAGAAAAACAATAAAAAAGAAAAAAGAAGAACGTTACTGTAGCTGAACTAAGGCTAAAAAAATATCCATGAATGTTTTTAGTCCCATCCTTAGTTTCTTTCAGGCTTTTTTCTCCTCCCTGCATACAAACCAGAACACAGAAACACGTCTGTTCAGTGGTGAAGGAGCTACCAGCAGGAAAAACCACATGTCAAACACTGTGATCTCTCTGAGGGGAGTCACCCAGCCATTATCCAAATGAAGAGTTTTCTTCCTAAATAAAGTCCCATCTACTGTCACCAAATGTTTGCAGATGTGAGAGAAACTCTCATTTAAAAAAAAAGGATGTTTTGAGGTGTCGTAAACAGGATTTCATAACAAAGGCAAACAAGCGTGCTGTGGTGCTTCCTCCTCGGGGGTTAGGTCACATAGCAATTTCGGCCCACAGACATTTAATTAAGGCTCCCACCCAACAAAAACACATTAGATTAGATAGAACTTTATTAATCCCTCGGGTGGGTTCCTCTGGGAAATTCGATAAGATTCGATTCGACATTGAAGATATGCTGAAGATAATGGTTTTCACATTATTTTCACTCAAATCTAGAAGCAATCTTGTAACTCAGGGGTCATCTTGGAAATGCCTCTGGGCATCTATCTACTGCCTAAATGAACAGAGAGGAAGCCAGAGCTTTCATTTCCATGTTCAGTGGGATGCAAACACTGCGTGAGTCACCAGTCAAATCAGATCTTTTTTTTTAAAGGCAGCTTAAAAGGTTTGATTAATTTTTCTTTGAATAAAGTTTAAAAGTTTCACCACATTCTGATTTAATTATTCAGCCCAGATCTCCAGCTCATCCCACCAAACTAAGTAAAATGATAAGTATTCTCACCTTTATCTTTATATTGATTTAAAAGTAAAGATGCCAGCAACCCATAGACTGTATATAAAAGATGGATGTAGCCACGGTGCCATCCCACAGTTTTGAAGCCCCTAACTGAGCTTTTCCATTTTAGCTTCTCTGACATTCAGATATCGCAAAGGGACACTTCTTACTTATAAAGTGGCAGTTTTTCAGTCAAAAGATTGGCCAGCTGCTTTATTATCCCCATGGATGCTGATGGGAGCAATTCATGATCCAAATGATCCTGATATGTCATTCACAGATCCAGCCCATAAACTCATCAGTGTTTACTGAGGTCACAGTAAAGAACTGAGGGTCATTTTTCCATAGACTTCTATGCATTTACTTCTTTTTGCATCCAGAAGTGTCGCCCCCCGTTTGTCATTTCTATAAGTGCAGGTTTAGGTCAATTCTACATTTATTTCACAGACTTGCAAGCTGCATCCGTCTTTTACCTACCAGTAGCATATTTATAAATTGAGCTATTTGTATATATCAGAACTATTTTGTTATATTTTGTAAGTTGGAGCAACTGTAACTACATCATTTCCTCAGGGATTAATAAAATATTCTGCTGGTGATTCTGACTTGCATGGATTTCTTTTCAGTCTACTTAGCACGCTCTGATGTTTCCTGACAGTATCACTGGTACGCTTCCTTCAAACCTATTTTCTCCCAGGCTTCCAGAAAAGGTCAGAGGAGCTGTTACTGCTGTAGTTGTCTTACTTATGACCACTAAGTGTAACTTCTTACAGGTCTTTAGTGTGTCTGTTGAATAATGTATTTTTGGGGGGAGTAATCTAACAGTCGGGGGTTGCTCTCGGTGTCTAGGTTTTCAGGGTTGATTATTAACGTGACTCGCCTGAACCTCACACTGTTTGGCTGTGGGTTGCCAGGTTCACGTTAAATGTCACTGTGATGTGCGTGAGGGTATCCTGCTGTGTTTGACAAGAAAGTTGTGTTACCGATTACAGCAGTAGAGGTGCAGCTGGACATTATGTTGGGTGATTCTACACCCCTTTCTGTCCATTTCTGTCAGTCGTGTTGTGTTTAATGTACCTCAGGCATCTGATAAATGTCAC
>NW_005187578.1:104605-113933 GCF_000239375.1 Pundamilia nyererei | reverse complement strand
GTGTGTGTGTGTGTGTGTGTGTGTGTGTGTGTGTGTGTGTGTGTGTGTACCAAGTCTGTAGTGGGATGAAAGTGGTGATTGTGGTTCAGGCAGATGAAGCTTGTCAGGGGGTTTGACTTGCAAAAATCACAGTCATCAGCACAGCGTGTGGAGAGTGGCTGTTGTAAGCGTCGGCTCTGAGTGTGTGGAGTTTGCTGCCCCATATACACACAGCCCCTGCCTGTAGAATAAAGTGGGTTTTATAAAGGACTGTAGCTGTTGAATGACTATCCATGACTAAATGATGCTTTTTCTCTATTTATAGAATAAAACTTAATCATTGTTGCAATTGTCATTCAATTGTGTGCTTCATTGTGGCTGCTGTATCCTTACAGGGCATGAGCTTGCTGCATTTCAGTTTTGTCGACCCTCTGTGCTCACCGATCAGTGAGAATAGATTTCCCTGATCTGGTTGTCTGAAGCACACAGTTCTGTCTTTGAGCAGAGAGGTCAAACCCACCTGTTCTGTTTGATGCTCGGTGTTAATCATCCAAAGCTGCTCTAGTAGAGTGTATGAATAAAAATGTGGGGCTAGAAAAAGCAAAAGGAGCCATTCTTAACTATTAGTTACTCATTTTTGCTGTTTTGTTTCCCACATGAATCAGGTTTTTCATCCCGTCATGCTTCATGCCTCCCGTGGCTTTATGTCACTTCTTATTTTTATGATATTGACTTTCACTGTGATTTGATTCATTGACCGGTTTCAATACAAGAGCCAGTGATCTTAAGTCAGTTAGCAGTGCCCAGTGCGCCATCTAGTGGTTGGGTTTTGAATTTTTCCCCAGAACATCTCGATGCCATGAGCTGTGTGTGGAACGCTAATATTAAATTTAACTTATAACCAAAACTATAAGTGTGATTTGAAACCTGCTGAAGAAATCCATTAAATGAATCTTCTTATGACATCACTGCTTAATTTCTGAGGCATCTTTGAGATTGTGTTTATTTTTGTTTCCTTTCCCTCAGTGGAGAGAGCGGCGCTGGTAAAACAGAAAGCACCAAACTGATCCTGAAGTTCCTGTCAGCAATGAGCCAACACTCGCTGGAAGTATCATCCCGAGACAAGACGTCACATGTGGAGGAGGCACTGCTGGAGAGCAGGTAAATTACACCTATCATTACAAATGAACTCCATAGTGCTGTGGGGTAATGGCTCAATTGCTTTCCTGGTTAATGATCACGCCCTTTCTTCACTCTAAAGTCCCATCATGGAGGCCTTTGGGAACGCCAAGACTGTGTACAACAACAACTCCAGCCGATTTGGGAAGTTCGTCCAGCTGCATGTCAGCCAGAAAGGCAACATCCAGGGAGGCAAAATTGTCGACTGTATCCTTTAAAACCAACTTGATGTTAAGTGGCCTACGCTTCCTTTCCCTGCTCATTTCCTGCGCAGGCTTAGCATTAAAGGAGGCCATGCTGTAAGGGGTTAGCAAAATTGCTGTCAAGGGTAAAAATACAGCAAGCAGGAGAGAGCCACAGCTTCCTGTTCATTTATTAGCACAAATCCTTCATTAGGAGCACGAGGATTGTAACATTAGAATAAAACTGATTTGACTGTTTGTTTGATGATGTTATTCCTTCATCTTTATTTATGTGTTTATGTGTTTTGAAAGTTTATTTTAAGGTCCAGCTACAGTTCATGCAACGTTTAACTAGCTGGTAAACACAGAATTGAATTTTTAATACATTTTAATGCTGGTCTTTGCTTAAGTTGTCCTATTTGAACATTTCTGCAGAATTCTGTTAGCAGTTTTGTGCGTGCAGGCTTTTTTTGACTGTTTTGTGCCTTGACACTTGACACTTTTGTGGCTGCAGACCTCTTAGAAAAGGTGAGTGTTCTTCTTCCTTCCTCCCACCAAATCTGTGATTAGGGTTGAATCAGGAGTGCTGGAGGCTGCTGGTTTTCACTTCACATTTTCACTTTGTGAAATATGTTTGTAAAGAAGGGAGGTGCAAGCAGCTCCATGGAGTTTTTGTTATCTTGTTGTAAAAGCACACCATCTTTGGGTTCAGTTTTAGAAGTTTAAACTAACTAAGGCTGCTGTTCTGTGTGTTTGGTCAAATGTGAAAATTAGCATTAGTTTTGATGTGAAGATGTATATTAACTCTCCTCTTCCTCTGCAGAACCGAGTGGTCAGGCAGAACCCAGGGGAGAGAAACTACCACATTTTCTACGCCATATTAGCAGGAACCAACAACCAGCAGAGAGGTGAATGAGGGGAAAAAATACCATCATTTAATTTAATAAGCATTTAAGTAGGAAGGTTAACACAGATGAAGTTATGAGTCAGTGCAAACAGACTTCAGGCACAGAAAGAGCAGAAAGCTAACGTGGTTCAAATGTGTCATAGATGTTGTAATTTGTGTGTTTCTGTGTGTCTGCAGAGGCGTTCGGGTTGACCCATCCTGACAGCTATCACTACCTGAGACAGTCCAGCTGCCAGGATGACAAAACAATCAACGACAAGGGCACTTTTCAGGATGTTCTGGTGCGCGTGATTATGTTGCATTTACTGATTTAAGGCTAAAAGTAACAGTTATTTGCACTTTACTGTGTGTGCTGTGTTCCAAAACATTTGGTTTTGGTCAAATTTAAAATGTGGCAAAAACTTAGAATGCACATACTTTTCCTTTTCCCTCATAGTTTGACATAAATGATATTTCTGTATGGTACTCATGATTCATAATCACAAGTCAGAGTAAGAAACTTTTGATCCTGGTGACTGAAAGCTGAAATCACTGCTGCCAAACCAAAGCATCAGACTTATGGCTTTAAATCAGTCCAAACCTCAAAGAACGCCCTAAAGTCTTTACAGCTTCTCAGGACGGATTGTTTCTAACAGCAACTTCCACCCAAAAGAAATAAAATCAGCTGGTGAGAATTTAAACATGAGGCCACCAGAGGCGACCTGAGGTTTTCATCCGTTCTTTTCTCCCTGTGTGTTTGCGGTTCCCAGAACGCCATGCGAACGATGCAATTTACAGAGGAAAACATCAACGAGATCCTGCGCCTCCTGGCTGGGATCCTCCACACAGGAAACATTGAGTTCGTGACGGCCGGAGGGGCTCAGATTTCCTCCAAATCAGGTAGTTTACCCTTCCCCTCCACACATTTTTCTTCATATGGTTACAATGAACTTTGGCGAGCTAATTATGGTCCTACAAACACATAAGTCTGGCACTGTTGTCAACAAAGTAGTTCTCATGATTAAACTTAACCACGTCTGAAACAAAGAACTGGGAAATTTTTTTTTTTTTACTCACAAACAAAATGTTTAAAGTGTTTGTTTGGGAAGATTAGAACGAAATACTTCCACAGCTTGTCATTAGTTTGGTTTCACTTTCCTTGAAAACTTTTCATTCAGAGTAAAACATTCAGACTTCAGGGCACAAACAAACCCAGGATCTAAGCCGTTATTAACATTGTCTCAGCATGTTAAAACTTTAATTTCTGACTGTTTTAAACTTTCATCTGCTTTCACTGTGACTTCACCTTTGGGTTGATTAAAGGCTAATGCATTTCAAGGTCAAAAGCCAAATGGAAAGGATGCTGACGATAGTGATCATGGTGTGAATGAGGACCAGTTAAATAAACGGGATGTGTAAAGTCTGGTTTCCTCCACTTAAAATGACATTTTACGTCCAAAGTCGTTAACGGTGTGTTTCATTTGTTGGCAGCACTCAGCTGGACATCTGAACTCTTGGGGCTGAACTCGGATCAGGTTGCCGAGGTCCTGACGCACCGGTCCATGATCCTCAGGGGCGAGGAGATCTCCACACCACTAACTGTGGAACAGGTCAGTTGTACTTTAAACATCCCAGATCAAAGCCATCCCACCAAATAAAAATGGCTACAGATAAAAAATAACAGCCATGTTTTGATTATAATGGTCCTTCCTTGTTGGGCCTCTAATGCATGTGAGGCCAAATCAAACTGAATCTCAACACCTTGCCACAGCCATGAGTACGCTGATACAAAGCAGAGTTAGCAGTGAAGGTGATAAATATGAGATGGAAGGAAAAACCTAACGCTTGACTCAAGGAAAATGACATCATTAATCAACATCATTAATTAACCATTAACAGTATTTGTCAAGAAGAAGTTTAGTTTGAATGTTTGTTCAGGAAAAACTGGCTTTGCTGTTCTTTGGTGACAAATGCAGTAGGACCAGTTCTTAAGGTGGATCAGGTGGAAAATCTACATATTATAAACACAGATAAATATGTGCAACAGAGATAAAAAAAAAAAATATCCTGACTTTCACATCGTGAGTAGTCATACTATCTACTGCATCCATCCCATAATGCATCTCCACATTTAAACCTTCAACCTCACAGAGAACAATTCTTCACTAATTTTAGCCTGAAGCAGGTTCCGGCTGTTTAAGGTGAAGGCAAAACAAAACAAAACACACCCAAAACCCAAACAGTGTTCGAGCTTTCCGGCTATTCTCTGCTGTTATTGTTTTGTGATGACTGAGGCCTTTGGGGGGCTGAACTTATTTCCTCAGTTCATCAGTCTGTAGGGGGCTGCGCTTGAGTCAAAAGCAGGTTGTTTGTGCCTTTTTTTCACTAATTCATTAATGGAGGTAAAGTAAATGTTACCGGGACCTGAGAGTCCAGTTGCTCTTATGTTTCTCTGAACATGTTAACATGGAGGATGGGGACTGTGTACCTACTGGTTATGGTTACCTCCACAGTTTAACTGGCTGTCTTACATTTTTCTTTACATATAAAAAAAGTTTTTTTCTCTTTACCCAGTTTCTTGTCTGTGTTGCTAATGACAGAATCTAAAAATGATCGCTTCAATCATCTAAACAGGAAGCCAAGAAAATATTTAGCATAATGGATTATTCTTACTTTTCATGAAGATAAATTTCTGTCACTTAACATATTGATTAATTGACCAGTTGTGGCAGTGTTTATAGCAAAAATATTAAGTGAATTAATAAGAAATTAGAATAAGAGTCAGAAAATGAGGATGATGTTAATTTTCCAGGTAGTTTCAGTTTATTCATTCATGACTTTAGCTGAACACCAACTGTGTTTGTCCTGCTCCTCTGCAGGCCGTGGACTCTCGAGACTCCATGGCCATGGCACTTTATTCTCAGTGTTTCAACTGGATCATTCGCAAACTCAACACCCGCATCAAGGGCAAAGAAGACTTCAAGTCAGTCAGCATCCTGGACATCTTTGGATTTGAGAACTTTGAGGTATGTTTAGTAAAATTCCCCCTTAAAATGTCAGTATAATGACCAAGTATTATGTGGTCCAAAGGGTTAACTCAGGAAAGACCCACGGGTGAGCAGGCTGTGAGTCCACTGTGACATGAGAATATAATATTCCCTCTGGGACAAATACGTTTATTAAATGTAACTGAGTTCAATTAAATTTCAGTCGCTTGTTCAAGCACATTCGAATAAACTTTCCCCTCCCCAAGAATTTTAATCATACTTTGTTTTTAATCAAGAAATCGGTAAATAACCCTCAGGGATTCCTCGTTTTCCAGTTCATTAAGTCTTCGTCTTTGTTTTCTGTGTCTGATAACCGCCTGATTTTCCCACAGGTCAACCGCTTTGAGCAGTTCAACATCAACTATGCAAATGAGAAGCTTCAGGAATATTTTAACAAGCACATTTTCTCCCTGGAGCAACTTGAATACAATAAGTAGGTGGAGGTTGTTTGTTCGTGATGCGTCGATTTGTTTTGCACCAAAAGTCCGTGATCTAGTGTTACTTTGCTGTTTGTTAATGCTGCTTTGAAAAGAAGACAACTGTAAAGTTTTCAGGCCGTCCAGGTCAACTCTTTGATAGTTATGTTACCTTTTCATACATGAATTAATATTAATGTATCACATTAATATTTTAGGCTTTATTTTAACATTATCAAATTAAACAAAAGATCGACACATATTACAGAACAGATTTTGAGACCAGAAAAGTAGAAGGTACTCCTAAAGATTTTATTTAGTTAGTGTTGCAGCAGGAGGTGCATGCAAGGAAGTCTTAAATGAAAACTGGTGAAAAGAAAAGAATCCACATATTATTAATGTCGTTTTTGCTAATTGTGAAACGCTGCCACTTTCAGCCAAGTATTTGTTACTATTATAAACCCACAAAAATGGAACTGAATCATTATCTCATGCTGAAAACTTAATGGAAGCTAGTAGGGGAAATGCTTACCACAGAAACATGGTTTAGCCTACATCTCCACAGAGCTTTGTTTATTCTGCTCTATCTCAGAATATATTAGAAGTTTGTTCATTGAATGCAATGTCATTCAAACATGGGAGATGTATGTGCAATAAAGCTTTTTTTTTCTGATTGTGAAGCTAACTTTACTTTTTCCTGCTAAGCTAGGAGAGCAAACAAAACTAAATGTGTTACACAAAGAAAGTTAAAAATTAAAAAAAAAATTAAAAAGGGAATATGTAGGATTAAGTTAGCTAGCAGTTACAAATGCTGAAGGTATTTTTATTTGATATAGCTGGTTGAGATGGTAATAGATATATTTCTTATAGCATTTGTTTGGGTTGGTGATGACTCTTTATTAGTTGCTAGCTAATGTTTTTCAAAAGATGTTTTGAATATCAGGAAATTGTGAAGTCATGTTATGTGTGAAATAAGATTAAAGTTTTTAGGCCTTTAATATGACATAAGCTTGTTCTTAATGCTGGGCTAAACAGTGCTTTGCATCAGCTAAGCTATCACAGAAAATCTTTGCAGTTTGTACGCTGCCAAATAATTTACATATACTGAACAAAATGTTTTCATATCCACTCATTTTAAAGAAAAGTAGGTTGATGGGATCAATAGGTTGAGGGAAATCAGCATAATCGCCCAGCACCTCCATTTATCCATGGTTTGTATCTTGAGGGTTTCTTTTATTGGGAGTAACCCAGAGTAGCAGTGAATCGTGATGCTCCTTTAAAAAAGAACAAAGATTTGTCCTAAAGAAAAATCTTGTCTTATGAACTAAAACACTAAGTTTGATCGCCACCAATCTGTGCTTTGTGCTGTAATGTATAGCATCTCTATGAGAAGAAGTCAGGGATGAAAACATGCTGGTGCAGGTGGCAAAGACTAGAATGACGCATAAACCCAGATGTACTTTCATCCCTGCCTTTAAATGTGTCCGTTATTAATTCGCTCTACTAAATCCTTTTGTTTGTTTTTCCTGCTGCGTCTTGCAGAGAAGGCCTGGTTTGGGTTGACATCGACTGGATGGATAATGGAGAATGTTTGGATTTGATTGAGAAGGTATGCAGATGATTCAAGATTTGTGAAGTGGCAGTCGAATACTGTTGTGTCAGTGATTAAAAGAAGTGTTTCTACGATGCATGCAAACAAATATTTCCAAAAAGTGCAGTTGCAGGTAGTTTTAGTTATTGGTTTGACCTCATTGAGACAGCGGTTATATTGCTTGCGTGGTGGTTATATTATTAATTTAGTGCTAGACTGATACTATTTTACAAAAGCAAGAAAAAAAGCAGTGATGAGATCAGAGTAGACAAGACTTGAACAAAAAGAGCACAAAGGTGGTGAGTGTAGAGACATTTAAGATGATGATGATGATGATATAAATCATGGTGATGACTGCTGATAGTAATTAAATCTGTGTTTCCATAGAAACTGGGTCTTCTGGCACTGATGAATGAGGAGAGTCACTTCCCCAAAGCCACAGACGACACCTTGCTGGAGAAACTCCACAGCCAGCACTCAGTATGTCGCGCTTGACTTTGATTCACTTTGGCAGCTGGAGCTTCTCCTTTTAACTGTTGGAAAACAGTATCAGTCCCACACGTGCATCTACTTCCCTCTTTCTTTCTTTTTTTTTTTACATTGCTTTAAAAATATAAGGTCTATAAAAGTGGTCCCACCTGTCCTTAGTCTTAAAAAGTGTGCTGTTTTCATTTTCACTTGTGAGGGATCTTAGTTTTTTAAATGCATGCTTTAATACTTTAATACTACTAATACCTAGTTAGCACTATAGTTAATTAATAAACACAGACGCCTTTATGGTGGGGTGAAACCCAATTTTAAATATTTGTCAGACTTCTGCGATAATGTTCAAATGAATTTCGATCAGTGCCTCAAATTTCACACAACTTCACATCTACTTTCTCCGTTTCCATCTGATAAATAACTGGTAAACTGGGAACCTCAGTGTGTCACGTTACATGCTGTGGTGCAGCTTCACGTCTAATGTTGCTGAGAGGATATCGATCGCTTCCAGCAAACAGCGCTGCTCATTTCTTGGCGTTTGGCTGTGGAGCAAGCAGCTTGATTTGATTTGACTTAACATTGATGTCATTGCAAGTAGTAAAGAGGAGTAATACTTTGAGTGAGTGGGAGCTCTTTTTTTAATGTTGCTAAATAATTTCTTGGCTGTGCTTTTAGTGCAGCTTTACAGCCTTGTTATGACTCTTAGATATATTAAAACCAGAGAGAAGAGTGTTAAGTGGAGACTCAAACAGCAACGGTGGGACTTGATTTGTAATTTTTAGCATTAGGAACAAATATTTCCCTCAGTTTTCTGCAGGTATGACCTCAGATACCATAAAGCATGTTTTCTCCTGCAGAAAAACCCTTTCTATGTGAAGCCACGTGTTGCTGTGCACTACTTTGGAGTCAAACACTATGCAGGAGAGGTGAGACCATAATATCTGTTTCTGTTTATTGTTTTTATTGTTGTGTTTTTGTGGTTTTAATGGAGCTGCAGACTGATTTAAAGTGAAGCCCCAAAGCAAATCACGTGTCCAGGTGCTATTCGGCTTTTTATTTGCTCCAGTGAAAGCCTCTCTCTGACGCACTGTGGTGGCTTGGCACAGGTGGTGTATGACGTGAGGGGGATGCTGGAGAAGAACAGAGACACCTTCAGAGACGACATCCTGAACATGCTGAGGGAGAGCAGGTAGGCGTGTGGCCCTGCTTTGCATTTTTGCGTTTCTATTGTTGGACCACACATTTATTTATTAAAATAAGGTTGGAATTAAATTATCTTTCAAAAGGAAATGGGCATACTGATCTCATATTTGTTTAAGTTTTCACAAAAATTTAGACTCAAAAGCATTTTCCTAACCTTTCTACAGCTAAGCTCAATAATGGTTTAAGCTGCACAGCGCTGCTAAGTAGGGATGGGTATCGTTTAGGTTTTATCTGATACCGGTGCCAAATCGGTACTTTTGAAACGGTGCCGGTGCTTAAACGGTGCTCAAACCGGTGCTTAAAGAATGGAGAACACAAAATTGGTCCAAAAACCTCTCATGTTCAGCTGTTTTTTGTAAAAA
>NW_005187578.1:99447-103726 GCF_000239375.1 Pundamilia nyererei | reverse complement strand
TTTTTTTTTTCACACCAATAATCAAAAACTGAAAACTAGAAATTGGACAAAAATGTGATTTTTCAAATTGATTGATCAGAACTGACTTTTATTTAACCTTCACTTTGTTGGGGCTGGCACTGTAAGCATTAACTAGGGTGACCAGATCCCAGCCAGCTAAATGTGGGGCAAACACCGTTTGTGTGGGAGAAAGTGAGACATGTCAACAATGCAGAGACTGAATGTCTGAGTTTATTTCACCGTTATATCAGCTTCTGTATTTAGAGATTAAGTGACATTTCTGAGCCACATCTGACACGTTTAGCAGATATCATATTTCCCCCTGTGTGAAATTGAAAAATAACTCTAGCAAAAAAGGCAAAAACTTTATTTCTCAGAATAAACAGCGGCTTCATTTCCCATCACATTCAACAAAATCTGTAAAGCTAGAGACTTTTTGTGATTTGTTTTTGTCCCTGATGTGTATCGCATCAGACAGGCTGACCTTCCTGAATAAAAACCCTTCCTTTCATATATACTGGGAAAAAGCTAACCTTTAGAAAAGCACTTGTTCTGCAGAACCACTTAAAATGTGGGACGGAGGCGAAGCTATAAAAATGCTATTCAGTCCCACATAAAGAGGGTCATCAATAGTATTAAATAACAACACTATTGTCAGTTTATTTCATTTTTGCATTTGCACTGCGAATTCCACATCACACTATTTGCTTCTATTTGTCAGGTTGGACTTTGTCTACGATCTGTTTGAACACGTCCTGAGCCGGAACAAACAGGACACTCTGAAGAGCAGCATCAAACACAGACGGCCCACAGTCAGCACCCAGTTTAAGGTAAGTCGCAAATAAAAAGTGTGTTTACTTTAAAGTCTTCCTGAATTGTTCTCTAGCAGTGCTGAATGCTGCAGCTGCTTGATCTGTTTTTGGGAAAGTTGCACAGGTGTGTAGAAACCACCAAAAGCTATTTATTAGCAGCAGTGGGAGTTTTGCTACAGGGGCACAAATCTTAGTAAGAGAGGCAGTAAAAGAAAGAGTGATAATAGGAAGAATTGCATTAGGAGCAACAGCAGAAACATTTGTTAACTAATACCTATTAAATAATGTGCAGTTCTTGTGGTAGCAGCAGCGACTACTTTGAAAGTAATAGAGAGTGCTTGAGTAAAGTAGTTTTTCCAGATAAAGCAAAAACATGTGACTTGGAGAAATAATGGTTGCGATAGTAATTAAAAGAAGGAGACGCTATGATAATAGATCAATTTAAAAGTAGGGTCATTTTTGCATAGAATCCTATACAAAGATTTATTTTGCAGCCAAGGAGTCTCCCCCTGCTGGCCATTAGAAAGAATACATGTTTGAGGTACTTTCTCATAGGCTTCTCTTTACAGACCAGGAAATTGCAGTCTGTGGTTATTACAGCATCAGTAGTTGTTATAATAAGAGTTTGAGCTGACATAGTAACAGAAACAGTGGTTGTAGCAGCAATGTTGTACAAGTTGTAATAATACTATAAGGACTGAATGACATGTATAGAGAGTCGTTATCTCCGAGTGCTTCTGTTGGATGTCACGGTAGCTTCTGCACATGTTCACACACCTTTAGTACTGGACGTGTTGTAAATGTTTGTAAAGATTACAAGTTAAAAAAAAGGTCAAAGTGACATAAATTTCATCATCAGACGGCAAACGCAGGGCTTCGTCCTGTATTCGTGTACCCTGCTGGTTGTGGAGCTCACTCAGTGAGGGTACCAACTGTGCCTGCATCCTCAAAGCAGGCTGGAAAATAGTGGAGCAGGAGCATCTCTGTCTATAGTGTCTGACGCTCTCTGTGCTCAGACGGCTGTAATAGTGGCAGTAACTAAAGTGTTTACACCCATTTATTTTCTTACAGGACTCTTTGCACTCCTTGATGGCCACGCTCAGCACTTCCAACCCATATTTTATCCGGTGCATCAAACCAAATACACACAAGGTGAGTGCTCACGAACACACATTCTAGATGTTGGGCCGTGGGGAAGTCTGTGTGGGACTGTCATTTAATAATCAAACAATCCTCCCCCACCAACGAACTGCAGACAGGAATGAACAGTGTATGGCCCTTCTGGTGACCTTTCACCTCCAGTTGCTTAGCAACAGGCAGGAGAAGTGGAAAATGCAGGGTTAATGTACACAAATGATATACTGGGACTAGTGGGACTAAGTATCTCTGCCAACTAAGGATCAACCAAATCTACTGCATGTTGTTTTTAATAATGTTAAATGAGTGATTTCAGTTGTTCATATGAAATATTTTCAAATTCTTTGCATGGTTGCGTTTGGCTTTTGGTTTCTTTGATTTAAGGATTGGAGGAAATAGAAAACAACACAATAGAAAATACAATAGCCCATGTGAGCAAAAACAAAGAGGGTTGAGAAAAATAGAGTCAGCATCAGTATAGCATGTGTTACCATTAGGGACCCTGGGAATGTTAGCCTACAGGAACGGTTTGCAGACCATGAATCCAAACTCTCCATTATGCTCTGAGCTGACCATCACCAGGTTGATGCACCTTACCTAAGTTGCAACTTGCTGGCTAACAACCAAGAAGCCGTCTTGGATGTAAAAAATGTGAATATGAATTCATATAAGTCTGTTTTCATTTCCCAGCTTGAAGCATATATTTCTGTGATCTTGTGTTTATTTTATTAAAACAGATTTTTTGGTGATTTTCCATCATCTGACTTCCACTAAAATTGTACGTCCTTATAAAAGCCAATTAGCCAAAATAATCAAGGCTAGCTTAGAGTCTGAATAGAAACATATGTAGCAAAAAGAACTTCTAAACACTTTTTTTTCAAACATATTTTACTCATTTGGTTTTGTAAATGGATCAAAGAGCTGAAGAAGAAACAGGGAACTATTTGGTTTGTGTAGAACTACTTAACCTGTGTTTTCCAGCAGCTGTCTCGATGGATTTTATTTTACATCGTCAGCTTTTTTGTTTTTTGTGTGCTCAGTGAGAGTTAATTGTGAGCCACAACAAAGGTATAATGTATTTTTATACAGTTTTGTTTCAGAGCTTGTAACTACATGGTTCTAAAACAGTGTAGTTATGTAATATTAAATGATCGGCTTGCTTTAAAATACGAATCAGTCAAAATGACCCAGTATAGTCGTAGATACTTGCTCAGTGCAGCAGAGAAGCGCTCAGCTTTTCAGAAGCAGAGCTGAGCTGAAGCTGGAACCTGAAAATGGAGCATGACATTGGATTGTCGTTTTGTTTGCTTGGTTGTCAGTTTTCTCACACATACTCTCAGCAGCTGCCTCTTTTATTGTGTCTTTTTGCGGCGTATTTATTTCTAGCTCATACCTGCTGCATGTTTATCTGCAGGCTGTGGTTTATAGAAAATGGTTTAAAATTGGCCAAATTTCCCAGGGTGCTCGTGTATTGATGGATATCATCAATATCTGTCTGGATGCCTCGCTGCCTCGTTAACGTCACTGCAAATGTTGAATGTGTCAAGCTGAATTTGAAATACTCTCATTGATTGTTGATGCCAGTGATCATGTGCTGCCCGAGAATTTCCCTCTGCTACTCGACTGTCTGGCAGACGTTAATTGTTAAGTTAATTAACTTTATTTTCTCTAACTACAAGGTCACCAGTGATGCTCAGAGGTCATAAGCATTTGAAACTGTTTTTAGTTCATTTATGAGGAAAGTGTAACATTTTACAGTATTATATATTATGTGTTTAATTTAATAGGAATTCTTTATACTACCAGTGCTCTTATTCACAGATATCTCTAAATATCGCTTTGACTATTAGTCTAAAAAAACCAAAAACGTCCTTAAATATAAGAAAGTCTCTGCTTCTCAGCCACACTTTGTCTTTCTTTCATCATTATCTTACAATGGCTTTGAAAAGAAAATGGAAAAAAATAGAAGTAGAAAAAAGTCTGATAGTAAGACTTTCACAGAGTTGAAAGGTCAGGAAGCCATTAAAAGACGGTCGAGGTATGATTGGATTTTTACTGAAAAAGAAGAAAAGACTTTCAGGGAAGTTGAAATTCTGTGGGAAGTTGCATCAACACACACATACACATTCTCCCTGTTTTCTGAAGTGGGTCCTATTTCATTGCTGACAAATCCAACTGATATCAGTTGTGAGATTTATGGCACAGCTGTGGTATTTAAAGTGACACTATTCGCTTTATGTTGCTGAGCCTTTATTTCTCTGCTGGGAAGCTGTGACAAAGTCGGACGTGGATACTCGGAGGTTTGTGACGCAGATGTGGTGCATCTGCAC
>NW_005187578.1:88467-99231 GCF_000239375.1 Pundamilia nyererei | reverse complement strand
TTTTTATATTTTTCCTTGGAAAACTGTAGTGAGTGTAACTGGAATCAAACCTATAATCTATAAACTAAATAAAAATGTTTTCTTTTTTATTTAATCTTTACTTAATGTAATCTGAGATATTTGAGATTTTTAAACCAGGAAGTAAAAAGCTAATCACACCCCTTCATTCAGTAGTTTGTTGAACCACCTGAAGCAGCGTTATGACTTTTATCAGTCTCTCACATCACTGTGGAGTAATTTTGGCCCACTCTTCTTCTGTGCTTTCATTCATGCACAGCTCAGGTTGCACCACAGTATTTCACTCAGGTTGAGTCTGTGCTGTGACTGATCTCTATGAGAGTTTGTGCTGATACGTAGTGTTTGGTTTTCACCAAACGTGTCACTGTGCATAATGGAAGGGCGAACATCTTCACCTTGGTCTCATCTGTCTGAAGGAAATTGTTCCAGAGGTTTTATGGTATGTTCAGCTCTATCTTTGCACACTAAGCTTGCAGAGTCTGACCTTGGGATGAATTTGCTCAGAAGATCGTGGAAACTAATGGAAGCAGTAACGTTGTACTTTTTTGACTGTATATTGAGAGACATTGTATTTGTTATAGAAAACATCAGGACAAAATTGTAGCATAGAGTGAAAAACCCACCAATTTAAGACCACACTGTTAAACAAATGAACAAATCACAGATCTCTTTGTTGCTTATACCAAAAAAACACACTACACGATGTTGTCATGAAAAGCTTTTAAGGTTATATTATACACAAAGATGCAGCGGTAAGAAGCACAGACGGAGTATCTTGACTGTCTGCTGGGAGTCCAGCTGGACAGCCGGCGTGTTTTTATGAGGCGAAACACGAACGTCTGGACTCCTCTTCTGATCGAATGTTAAACAAGGCTGGGTGATGACTCCTGAGTGGAGCTTAATGTAGTGGGGAAACGAGTTGGAGAGAGGATCAGCCGGTCCCCAGGGGGATACAGGGGTCAGAGCACCACGGCACGTGGCCCCTAAAAAGCCCTCGAGAGGCGTCCCTGTCATCTGCCGTTTGACTCAGAGCAGGTGTCAGAGGGCGGTGGGGGAGAGGTGGAGGGATGCAGTGAGTGTGTTCATATGAGCAGCGGTAAAAGTCTCAAACATCTGAAAGTGAAAACCTCATCCTACAAAAAAGCAATTAAATAATAAATTGCTCTTGCTGCAAGACGTTCCCTCTCTGTTTCAACATTTAGGACTTTCAGGAAGATTTTCAGGAACTTCCTATAAGTCTAGCTGTAAACTAAGAGCTTTTTTGGCTGCAGTGATGTAATGGTTTGTTGAATAGACCTGCATGGTCAATGGGACTCCTGCAGATGGTGAGTGGAGTCTGTGGAAATATCAATATATAGACTGAATGCATAATGGAAGGGACCGTTGGGTCTGAATACAATGAGGAGCGATATCAGCATATAAAATGCATTTGCATATGCTGGACATTTTCAAATAGACATAATCTTAAGGTTCTTTAACACTTGATGCTCTGTGTTTGAGTCCAACAGCCAGTATGTTAAATGGAAACACTGGCACCGTGCCACCACAGACTGGTCCAGAGCAGGCGCAGCACGCAGATCTACAAGTTATCTATAGTAAAATGAGGAAGTGTGACCCCAATGAAGATATGGTGTCAACATTACTTCCCTTTTTCAAACAGAAATTGTAACATTTGCATCTCTGCATGAACCGTTTGAAGACTTTGTCGGTGTTGCCGTTTCTGGTGAACTGACAGACTAGCAACTGTGAAAACTTCATTTAATTGGATGTATTTCCCCCAGTCTTAGTGCAACTAGCGTAAGCAATGCAAAGCAACAAAACTTCAATTCAGTTTGCAGCAAAACACAACATCACCCTGTGTTAAAGCCTGAAACGTGGACACAGAATTTTATTTAAAAGTGCAATGCAGTCACACGCAGCAGAGCTAACAGACAAAACTGTTTTGTTTTCCCTGAATACACCAGACCAGCCACTATTTTTGGTGGGTGGGGTCCTTTTTGTGACATCCTCACTGCCTATTAGATGACAGAAGGATTTCTGTTGGATAAAAGGATCGTGTTCAGATTCCAGCTTTCACAGACATATTCCATTTTTTGTCTGTGAGCTGCATCACCTCAAATTCATAAAAAGCTGTCACCCTCATCATCCTCACTCATCAAATGCAGTCGACCGTTACCACAGCATCCCCGCCCCTCTCTGCAGCCAGCTTTATAGTATCTGTGTGTCTGCACTCTCTGTGACAGTGACAGTAATAACAGTTGAAGCTGATCACAATCTATTGATTTTAGTTCTTGTTTTCATCAAGCCTGACCTGTATTGACTGCACATCGCGTGTTTCTTTGACAAATTTCACTCCACACACTCCTGTATGTGTACGTGTATATTGAACATCTTGTAATTACTGGTAGTAATCAGTTTAAACCACAGACTGTGGCCTTTAATGTTTCCATTCTGTAGAAAAATGGGTATCCAAAAAAAGGTGTCAGTCCTCTGTGTTTTCATAAAGACATGCACTGGATGAACACACCGCCGCTCTGTTTCCTGTTTGTCATCTCATTAATTGGGCTTGAAGGCTTAAAGACCCCAAGTTCACAGAAAAGCCTGCAAGTCTTTGCGCTGTGAGTACGTGATGATTATTATAATTAATGTTTGAGGGCAAAGCAGTAATACGGTTTGGTTTGGTGGAGGGATAATGAAGAGAAAAAAGCTTGTCTTTTTGCTATGTTTCCATTTATGCCAGAGGAAAACATTGTTACTCCTAGATTTGGAGTTACAGAATGTGTGCAGGCATCTAATGAGCTTTACTGAAGTGGCAACTTCTGGGTCTGAAAAATTAAGGTAATTAAACAACTGAACCATTCCAGCTTAAAAGAAATGCATAAACACTTGAAGGAACATTTATCATGGTTTGTTACAATGTTACAGTGTGGATTGTGTGACGAGAGGAGCAGAAATTAGAAACACACCATGATTAGATGTGAAGTTTATCATAATTGAAATACTGCAGTGCCTTTGGGTCGTACCAAGGATCCAGTCTGAGGCAGCATCTCAGCGCTGAGCGGACACAAAAGTCACCATGTTTGAAAGTAAACAGCCTGCTCTCTCTCCCTCACTCTCTCCCCTTCACACACACACACACACACACACACACACACACTCCGTCAGGCCCGACAAGTGGCCCGCACAAATTAGCCTCAGCAGGAGATGCATCACCATGGCAACCGTGGCCCTCCCTCTCTCCACTCACACAGAAAAAAAGGGGGGAGTGGAGTTGTGGGGATTGAAAGCCTTTGTTAGAGTCTGTGTTGGCAGAGTGTGCATGTGTGTGTCTGAGGAGAGAGACGGGGAGACGGACAGCAGCTTTGGGAAGTTTTCTGTCAATTGTCTTTAATCTGAAAAACCTTGAAAGATCGTGGTGTGGAGCAGCTACGATGCAAGGTGAGACCCTGATGCAGGCTTTGAATGGGAAGTGGTGCGTTCAAGTACTTGCTTGTTGCATGGGGATTAAATGTCAAGCGGTGGGTTTTAGTGCTGTGGTATGAGGGGCGATGCATTGGTGTGTGTGTGGCTACATGACAGATGCACAAAGCAGGTCTCAGGCTTTTCAGGCAGATTTCATTTCCACTTTTTGCAGACAAATATATTATAATATCCAGGGACACATGGGTTCAATTCTTGTATTTTAATGTCTAAACTTGTTTTTAGTGCTTCAACTACAGACTTAACCTAATCAGGCAGTGGGGTGCAGCAGCAATTAGAATCAATCTATACATTTCTAAAGTTTGGGTACAAACATGTGAATCTGTTTAGGCTGATCTGTGTTCTTCTGTAGTCCAAGTATCTGTGAGCATATTAGTTACGACTCTGTCCAGAAAAAGATGCAAGCATGCATTCCTTAATTCATTTAAATGCCAGAATTATTCCCATCAGTGTCGTTATTCCTCTGTAACTTCATAAAGCCGTGCACTGGAGGAACACATCGCCCTTCTGATGTTTTCTGTTTGTCGTCTCATTAATTGGACATGAAGGCTGTTAGTCCCTGAGTGATGCACAGTGCATTTTGAGGGGAAGCGACACTGGAGAGGGAAGAGTGAAAGCCTTTGCTTTTTGAGTGCGTGATGATTGTTAGAATCAATGTTCAAGGACAAAACAATGGTAAGGTTTGATTTAGTTAATGGCAGAAAAATGAAGAGGAAAACGACTGTGTGTTTGCTAAGAATGCACTTGTAGTGTGACTCTGACTCTTTAGTTTGCCTTTTCTACACAATTGACATTTTCTAAAGACACTAAGGTGGGACGTCACTTTATAGATGTTTTCTCTTGTGTGGTGTTACTTAATGTGTCAAGTCGTAGGATTTAGTGCATGATCCTTTGCTTACTTACAATATTTTATATGTGAGCATTTGCTGCTTTTGTTATAATCATATCATTGGAGACTGAGTCCTTTTGGATTTTAGACCAAACAAATGATCTCACCATGAGATTTTGGCCTTTAAACACTGCTTTCAGACGATGCATTGACCGGGCACTCACCCAGTGAACTAATTGATGGATTAACTGATAATTGAAATGTCTTCTGCATCAGGCTACACATTTTTTTACTGGTTTATTGATGGTTTCTCTTTTTTCGAAGTATATCAGGGCTCTTATACAGCTCAGACCTATTTGCTGGAGCTCAGGTTCAGGGTTCATTAAAACTGATACTCACATGAGAGAGGGTTAAGAAGTGTTGTTCAAATCAGCACAGATATTTTCCAAAAGAGGATTTGTCAAAGATGAGCCACTAGTGGAAAAGTTGTTTTATTAGTTTCATTTCAGTTGCATTACCTTTTTTTGTGCCGTTGATATTACCAAGAAATCCAAACCCACAACAATCCTTCTTCAAAGTGGTTTAACTCTAAGTCCAGCAGGGTCAGGGATTTAGGCTGGATTTATGTCCACCTGTGAGTGAAAACATTGTTCCGGGGATTCCCCGAAAACTCTTTGGAGGAGCCCCCACTGAGCAGTGAGTGATAATCCAGCTGGCTCCCACAGGCGGACCTGGATGCTCACAGGAAAAGAGCCGTCTGACAAAGAGAGGTTTTGGGGCTCTTGACGCCTTCAGTCCGCTCAGTAGAGCAGGAATGTTGATCCTTGCAAAGATGGAAAGGCTTCAAATACGTTTGGATTGCTTGCTTTAAAGCCACTGTACATTGAATGCTTTTGGATTGTGGACTTTATATTGGACAAAATAAGCTGTTAGAAGGCTTTGGTTTAGATTTTGTCAAATTTGCTGTTTAATCCGAAGAATCTGGACTTTGAAGTGCAGACTACAGCAAATACTGTAACAGCAGTCAGTCTTTCTCTGTCCTATTTTTATACTTTCTGAGTAATGATGTTCATCATTCAATTACTGCTGCCTGTGGCCAATGAACTGCAGCTTTATATCAGAGCAACACAGTTAAACATGTATTACAGCCATGCTTTAAGAGCTTCTTCCTTTTTTTTCATAAATATTCATTTTCAAAATGAGAGTTTAATTTATTATCTAAAAACAAACTTGGATTAACAACAAACCTTTTCTCACTCTGGGTCCCATCAGGTATCCACCTGACTTACACCCTGGGCTCACCAAACATTTACGATTTATAATTTCAGCTCAATGGAACCATTGCAGACACTGTACCTGTGTACCTGCACCTACCAACAGAACCTGGGTACATCGTTGTATTATTCTCATATTGTATATAGCATTTGTATTCTATTTTGTACTATTTTATTCGATTGTATATAGTATTGTATTGTATTTTATTCTATTCTATTGTGTACAGTATCTTATTGATATCTTATTCCAGTGTTGCACCTTTGCACTGTTCACTTCTGTAACAAAACTCATTTCCCACGCGTGGGACTAATAAAGGTTATCTTATCTTATCTTATCAGGAAAACAAATGGAAGCCAGAAGCTTCTAACATCATATTCTGCATGCTCGTTTGTGTCTGTTTATAGAGATGAACCTTTTAAACACTAAGCTTTAACTATGAGCCAGTAGGTAACGGTTCCTTTGTTCTATCAAAGTAAACGTCAGATCTCATTTTGTCATTAATTAGATTTTATTTTTTAAAAAGAAACAATTGTAGTTCATGAAGGCGAGAAAGGACATTTTGACATCTCAGGCTTCAGCACAGCTGCAAATTCTTTTGATTTTGTTTTCATGTTTCTGCTGTGCGTTCTGTTTCAGCTTCAAATATCCATATCTTAGCCACATAGTGGTTTTGTGACTTTTACTGCACTTATCCTGAGGACTATTAAAAAATGATGGAGCAGTCGCTGGTTATGATGAAATGCGGCTCTCTGGACATTGTCACTGGGACTGAAGGATGGACAGCTCATCCTGAGTTTGGTTGTTTTTCCTTGTTTGCTTTTTTAACCCCCGCCAGTTCCCAACCCCCTCGGGAGCCGACTACCACGACTCCTTTTGTCCAGCTGAATGCTCCGAGTTTGGGATCTTTTAGCTGGAAAGTTGGGCTGAGAAAGTTACTGAATCGACCCCTCAGGCTTTTGTTGTCATGCACCTGTGGAGGCTTGGGATGCTCCGCCTTCCCCTGATAGCTGATTCATGTCACTTTTGTTGTTCTGGGCTGATGGATTGTTAGATTCTTGGTAACTCTCCCCAAAACATGTATCCTTATAACTTGGCAGCCTTCTCGTGTTTAAAAAAAATTTGATGTTTAGTGAATGATTTATTTTATATCCAAGTGAAATTAGGTACATTTGTCCTTTGTTAAATCTAAAGCGTAACAGCCAGCCTCAGACTGGGATGAGACCAGCCTCATATACAAGGGATGGCCATGTATTAAAGTTGATTTAGTAATAAAAACAGTTGGCTCCTGGCTCCAGAGAGGGAAAAATGGGAGAATTTTCCAAACAATTATACCAAACATAATTTGTTTATGTGAAAATGTCCAGACACTTGCCCTATTTTGTGAGACCTAAAGGCTATATTCATGTGTCAAATGCTTTCGCGTGATTTTGTGTAATACCAAAAGCTGTGTGAGAGCCTGGTGTATTTTCCTCTGTAGGGATATAATTTCACCTGATCTATTATCTCCTCTCCTTTCCAGCTGTTTGCTTACATTCAGCACTAAAAATACTGACTACAAAGGAAAAAATGAATCTTTCTAAAACAGAAAATGTGATGAATAAAGTAGGAAAGTCTCTCTCTGACCTTCTTTCTGATTGGTGAAAAAAAAAAAGAAAAAATGCCAGTGGAAACATATTGGAACTTCTTAAAAATCAAAGAGAACAGACAGTTTGAAGCTGGCCAGACAGCCGAAGAAGAACAAGACAGAGGAGCATCCAGACAAAGCTGTATTTGACATCCCAGAAGCAGCCGAAAGCTGAGCAAAAAGAGGAAGCGATAGTGGGGCCAAAGAAAGCCAGGAGGCAGAGGGCAGCTTCCCGACACCGCTTGGCTTTGTACCTCCACAGCCTGGCCGTATGCAAATGCAAATTATGCTAATAAGGTGCACTCTGCAACCAGTGGCAGTAAAAAGGGCGCCATTCAATCATTCAGTCAAGATCTGGTGGTGAATTGGCCTGCCTTCATCTCAACTGCTCAAATGGACTATCAGCGGGCTATCAGGGGAGACGGTCGCTGAATAAAGGGGGCATTACGATCGAGTATGAAAGCACCCTCTTATTTGGAGTCCCCCTCTACGCCCACCGAGGTTACAGGGTGAGAGGGCTCCCGGGAAAATGGCTTTCTCTGAATGCACTTCTGTAAGTAATAATGGTATCTCAGAGCCAAGTGTGTTTTTGGAGAGGGGAGGGATTGGTTTGTTGCTGCCTGCTGCTGTCATACGCATTTCTTTGTCTCAGAGTTCAGACTTTTGAATGGCTGGTATGCAGTTGGATGCGTGTACATGAGAGTTTAAAGGGACTGGAGTTTCATGAGGCTTAGCTGCAGACGTCATGTGATATGGGTGGATTGTTTCAGTTATCCAGGATTCATTCTTGGGGATTTTTAGCTTCTTTCATTGCCTAGTTTTGCTTCTTTTTCTGTTCTCACATCAACTGAGTTTGTATCAGTAGACTGCTGTTTCAAACAAATGAGCTGTGATAAGATTGCTGTACACAATCTAACAACATGCAGCTTCTGAGGAGCCAGATAACCAAAGTCAAAGGAGCTGCATTTGTGATGCAAAGTGAAACGTGACTCCAGTGATAATGTTGCCATGTCTGTGATATAAGAAGGTGCTTTTCACAGGGGACAAATCTTCTAGAAATCAAATGTATATATTTTTTCTAACCTGCACTTCAGTTTATCCATATAGATAGTTTGAATTTTGAAGGCATGGACTTAAAAATGTCTGCCTTTTCTGAACATCATGAAACTTTGGTCAATTTTATCTGCTAGCAAATAACTTAGATGTGAGTAATACACACACACACACACACACCCCTTCATGGTACAGTACAGTACTGGTAAAGTGTGTTTGCCATTGAATGGAGTGAAGGTAGAAATGCATGTGTTAGTGATAATATGGCCATTACCTTTGATAGATTAGTGAAAATCTGAAATTGTTTGCATCTATATACACAGAAATTCCAGTTTCAGACCAGCCTGAAGCTCATAGATCTGAAACAAAAGTAGTTGGGCGGTTAATGCAGGACTGCAGTTTAACTACAAAATGATGTAGATGCTTGGCAACCTTGCTTTTATATAGGAGTATAACCAGAATACAGCCATTGGGCAAACAGGGGGAAGCATGTCCAGAAACAATTATGCCTGTGTGTAGAGCAAGCACGTTATCTCTGATATGTCAAATATCCAAATTTTAGAAAGCCACTGTGTTTCTTTAAGTTGAGCTAAAGCATTTTTCGGTGTGCAGTTTGTGTTGCAATCTATTGTGTAGAATTCATAAAGCTATCTGTAAGTGTGCACTTGCCTTACTTACCTACAGCTAACCAAACACATTATACCAAGGTAACACTTTAGAACTAAGTGTTAGCCAGCTTTAGCAAGCTTATGTGCATCGGCTGTTTTGCCATCTGGTTGGCATGGTGTTCACATGTGATGTGTTGCTACTCTTTCTGAACGTTTTTGCCAGCCACACTCACAAAGCAATGACCACCTCAGTGAAACACAACAAAATACATCAAAATCACACGATGCTGCAAACACAGAAAATAAGTCAGAAAGCAAAATCAACCAAAACTGCAGTGAAAAACATTACGTCACCGAGCACCATGCTGAGTGGTAAGGTCGCAATGTGAAAGGCGATTCACTTTGTTAGTATTGTTGTAACAGTGTTATGAAAGCAGCATTGAGTGATTTGTAGGGGAACATCAATAGATGTGCGCTGTGTTGTTAAAGTGTTCTGTCGTCAAAGAATGAAAATCGTTAGCTGTTGCTGCAGGACGCAGGCGGATGCTCAATCTGTTGATGTTTGTTTGTGCTTGATTTTCGAGACAATATTACTTTTACTTGAACACAGAGACATTCATCTGAATATGTTTCCCGTTTTTCTTCAAAGATGCCTGATCATTTTGACCAGACGGTGGTTCTGAACCAGCTCAGGTATTCCGGCATGTTGGAAACAGTCAAGATTCGACGCACCGGCTTCCCTGTCCGGAGAACTATTCAGGACTTCTGCTCGAGGTTTGTACCCACTACGCTGTGCAATCATACATAAGCACTGCTCTACCAAAAATGTCAGACCCCAAAACAGGCGCAGGGTCATTTCAGTTCTTGAAATGCAGACATTAAAGAACAAAGCAATCATTAAAAATCATGCAAAAACCCTTCACCCCTGCTTTTACTTCTTCAGGTACAAGGTGCTGATGCGTGGTTTGTTGAATTCAGAAGACCCCAGAGGGTGCTGCGTCCAGCTGCTCTGCCAATATGACAGCAGCAGTGCAGAGTGGCAGCTGGGCAAGACCAAGGTGAGAGTGTAACCCAGGTTTTTCCCTGTTGCCACACTTTATAGCCGGTCTCTCCTGCACACGGAGTGGAGCAGGCTGGTATAGGAAAGCACTTTAAACTCAGGACTGCACTTATTCAGGGTCCTGGTGGATTGGGTAAACAGTGATTCATGAAGAAGAACAGATTTCTCACATTTTCAGGAATATAAGGTTAAGTCATCATTGTTTCTTTTCTTTTTTATAAAGTTTTTTCTTCTTGAACTCCTGATAATTTCGTCTCATTTGAGCTCTCTGCATTTGTGTGGATCATTAAATAGAAGTCTCCAGGGAGGCCTTTGGCTCAAGAATTGATCCAGGTCCAGATTCAGTCCAGGTTATATTGTTGTCCAATAAGGTCCTTTTGAACATATAAGTCTTGCTTAACCATAAAGCTTGCTGTTTATTGGTTTAGTTTAAACTTGGTCTTAAAAGATGAAAGTGTTTCTGAAAACGATACCGTTCCAAACATCTTTTATGTTTAAGGCTCTCCAATACAAATATAATTTATATAATAACTCAGTCTTTACTTACAGGTTTGCATTCCCTTTCTGTCAGCAGTGAATTATATGCCTTCTGCTCAGTTCTCGGTGGCGTAATTGACTTTTTCCTGTCTGAGCTCCTGAATGTATCTGGCTCCATACAGGTTGTTCTGTATTCTCTTTGCTAACTTGAAATATGATTGGATGCAGACTGAACATCACTGCTGGGGGATGCCAATCCATTTTGGCTGCTCTGTGCTCCCCTCAAGGCTTAATTTGACTTCATACACCGTAGAAACTCAGCTCTATGAAACCATTGCAG
>NW_005187578.1:61177-88447 GCF_000239375.1 Pundamilia nyererei | reverse complement strand
GTGTGTGTGTGTGTGTGTGTGTGTGTGTGTGTGTGTGTGTGTGTGTGTGTGTGTGTGTGTGTGTGATATTGAGGTCCAGTGCACCTGAAGCATAGAATCCAACAATTATTGGATCCAGTCTTCAGTCTAATGCTCCCTGCTTCCACTACACCGGATCAGGAAGAGTATACCTACTGCCAGGGTGTGTGTGTGTGTGTGTGTGTGTGTGTGTGTGTGTCTCTGTTTTGAGGGGAAATGACAGATGGGGGATACAGATCGCTAATCACAGCATGACCGTGTGATGCTGCAGGAGGTGACAGCAGTGAAGGATAAGTGTGGTCGTGGGTGGACAGACGAAGGGATGAGTGGTCATTAGTATGTGTGTCAGTGTCCATCCAGGACCAACCATGGCACAGGAAGCTGAATTGTGAATACCCCGTTAGAGCGGTGAGGTGGAACAAGTGTGTCTTTGGTTGAATATTTAATGGATCCCTCCACTACATGTAGCCCATTTAAAAACCTATTTTCATGTTACTGACAGTTTTCAACATTCTGTTCATTATTTTCAAGTAAAATTAGCTATTTAGCTAAAAATAAAATAAAATACACACTGAGGATAACAAATGTTATTACAGTCACAGGAATAACAATAGACTTAAAATTGTTGAGTGGACCGGTGCTTATATGGAGCCTTTCTATGACTACAGGTGTCAGTGCACCCATATATATTTTATCTGCTTTCATTTGCATCAGAGCAGATGAGATGGATTCACGACACATATATAGCACAAAAGAGCTGCTGGGCTGATGAACTTCTGTGGCCTTTTCCACCTTTCCTCATGTAGCAGTCCACCTCCTGGTATCTCGTCCACACATTTGAGACTGTGCTGACCCAGCAAACCTTCTTATGACAGCACATATAGATGAGCCGTCCTGGAGGAGCTGGATTACCCGTTCAAGCTGAGTGGGCTGCAGATACCGTCTCGCTTTACCAGCAGTGACGAGGACACAAACAAAAAGCAAAAATAGAGAGAATCAGTCAGGAGGGATGAGCCCAGTGGTGTGTAGCCATCGCCTGTCAAGCCATTCGCTTTTTGGGGTTTTCTTGTTGTTGCCTCTCCAGTGCACCTGTTATCATCAAAGCAGATGAAATGGATTCATAATGGTTTATGCTTCAGAACAACAACATTTAGATTACCCAAAAGATTCTTGGAGATTATTTAGTCATCAAAAATATCCATTATAATACAATACATGTACAATCTACTATAAATAGCAGTGGTTGCTTTATTTCATATACTTTTTACTAACGTATTTGTAACAGATTTGAAAAGACTGAGAGAAACATGTTTTGTTTTTTGGTTTCTCTTTTGTTTTGGGTGTCTGCCACCTTTTACCAGATTTACACAGCTGTTCGTGACTCACCGCATACTTATTGGTTGGAAGACCTTTTTTGAAATCTCCTATAAAACATTCAGCCTGAATGGCCTCTGTAGACCTTCTAACCCTGAGACCATACTCTCCACTGAACCACGGAGTCGTCCCTGCTGCTGTGACTGCCTGTAAACTGTTAAATCAATTCCATCTCCCTCAGAGGGATTTGTCCACTTTGTCCCGCTGCCTCTCGCAGTGAGATTTACATCGAGGAGGCCTGCAGCTCTTTTCATTCAGCACATGTCCAGACTATTGTCTTAGACTTATGTCTTGCTTTTTTACCGCCTTAAACTTAATTTCCTGGAAAAGATGTGGCTCTGCTTTCTTCTCCTACTGCTTAGTTTTCTCCACGGGCCTGACCTGGGACGGTAAGCGGTGCTCCCCAAAGGCCCCAGCAGCAAGAATCAAAACGCGGCGAGGCTTAGCGAGGCCTTTGTTGCACTAATTAGCATAGTAATGATTAAAAAGGATTAGTCGCCCATTTTATTGGGATGCAAATGTGTGCACTTGTACACGAGGCTGTGCGTTCTGAGCATGTGCAGCTCATGTTGGAGGTTGTTTAATAAAAGGATCAGCGTGTGCACTGTAGAGATTCACAAAGAGCTGCTTTCTGCAGCTTATATGTGTGAGTTTTGTATGAATGCCTGAATGAGCCTGGATAGCAGCACTTCACAGGAAAATTTTAGATTTCTTTCTTTAGATTAAGTGTATGTATTATTTTATATAAATACAGTGGAAAAACACATTCATGTTACATTGAATCTACTATGAAAGAAATAAGGGTAAACTAGATTTTAGTATTTAGTGACTTTAGTGACTTTCTCATTCAGCAACTTAACTCTAACCCTTACCACCCAGATTCAGGCTCTGGCTCTAAAGTATAAAATGTGACAGCTGATGTAGACTTCTCTGGTGAGTCTTTGGATAGCCCATAAAGTAATCTACAAAAGTTGACGACACCATAACCAACATTCGTGCTTTGGCATGGTGATCTATGTGTTAATTACCACTTAGTTGTGTTCCGGTATTGTATATGCGCTGCAGACGATGATAGAAACAAATGAAATGCTGCGACTTTTTCCCTCCAGCATCGCCACTTTTTGTTCTTTGTTCTTTTTTTTGCTTTTGTTTTTGTGTCGAAGGCAAACATATTTGTCCATCCAGTTATTCCACTTCTCTGTGCATTTCCTCACAACCAGTTTTGCTCTAGGAGTCTGATGACATATGCAAGTCCTTATATTCAGGCGATTACTTTTATTCTCTTGCTGATGAATTCAAAAATTGTTCCAAAACAGTAGCCAGAAATGGATATAAGGAAGTCGACAGTACTGAGGATAGTTGCAGGCTGTACTGACGCAACATGTAGTTACATTTCTAGGGATGTGCACATAAAGTTATGGCGTAAGGTTTCAGAGGGGTCCACAGTTGTACCTCCCTCCTGTTTGGTCAGGTTTATCCCTTAGGTTATGGTTGTTAATGCTCACCAGTGTTATAAAATGAGAGGATAAGGTTGGGATGTGTTCAGAAGTTGCTCTTTCTGCCATGTAGCACCCAGCAGGAGACTTAACTTTAGGCACTTGCACTTCTTCTTCTTTCAGCTGCTCCCTTATTAGCAATGGTTCCAACAACAGTCCACATCTTTCTATTTTCATAGATATGCATATTTTATGTGTTCTATTAATATATAAATGTATTACTTAAAATACTCTCATTTAGGCAAGAGTGCCACCTGGGAAGAGAGTGCAAGAGGCAGCATGTCCACAAGCATGCTGTTAATGAGCCCATTTTTCTGTTATTTTTAGATGAGTAAATGTACTTGTTGGTACTCTTATTTTGCTATGAATATTTTTTACATATCACATAAATATTAATCTGGTTCCAATCTGCTTCGATACTTAAAATTTTGTCTCTGGGGCTTTTCCAGCCTGAAAACTGAATTCCTGGAGAGACACCAGTGGTTTGTGTGCTTGTCTTTGTATTGCATGTGCACGTGTTCGGCATGTAATGGATGTTTCCCTGTTAATTAACCTGCTCATAAGTGACATCCACGTCACCCTGACAAGTTTACATTTCCCCCAAAAAAATCTCATTAGTGCCTCACTGCTGAGGATCCAACACTGTCACTCAGCCAACACACACACACCATATCAACAGGCAGTGTGTACTCCTGTACCCCCGTAGCACCGTGATATTTCCCCACCGTCACAGTCGCCTGAGACCGCGTCCCATATCTCATTTTCCTCCCTCCCTAATCGGATTAACCCCTGGCGGCCCTCGCTGGGCCCAGTTTCTCTATCAATGGACGACAGCTTGGTTCCTGGAGCAGGCAGCTGCACTAAGTGCCCGTAAGATCGGTCTTTTCATGGAGAGATGTAGCTGAAATCACTCGCTGCAGTAATCTGCAGTCTCTAGTAGCAGGAACAAAGGGAGAGGAGGATCTGGGTTTGATTTATGTTGGCCGCTTTGTTTGGCTCTGTTGTTCTTCTGTGAGCGACTGTCTGTTAAATGGTAATGCTATAGAAAAAGAAACGGCCTGCCTCTTTTTAATTCTGTTCACTTGTAAATCTTTTATTCATAAAGTGTGGGTAAATACAGCGTAACTAATGGACAAACTATGTTAAGCTGCTGGGACTTGAACATTCTGTGGCTATTAGAGATGGGGCATTTTAATGTGACTTTTGCAAATGTACACCTTCATATTCTCACAAATATGCATTTTTCCCTCTGAATATTAGCACTTCCTTGAACTATTTTACCCCAAAATTGTTTTGGTGTTGCACACTGTAAATATGACATGTTTAAACTCTGCTGTGTATTATGCAAACATGTCATGAGATGTTCTTTAACTCTTAAAGGTCAACGTGAACATGATTTTACCTGAAAAGTACATCAAAATTAGAAGAGAAAGAAATGAGGAGCAGTTACATTATTGATTTTTCCCTTACTTCCCCTCAGTAACAATAATAAAATAATACTTTTTTTGTCTCTTTATCCTATCTATCAGGTCTTCCTTCGGGAGTCTCTGGAGCATCGCCTGGAGAAGCAGAGGGAGGTGGAGGTGCTGAAAGCAGCCATGATCATTCAGGCCTATGTCACAGGCTACATGGCCAGGTACAAACAATGAATAAAAACATCATAAACCTCAATAGGATCAGTTTTAATCTTCATTGAAACCAAAATGCTCAATAGCCCGGTCCTTGTCCTCCAAACAGGAAGCAGTACAAGAAGCTGCTGCGGTGTATTGTGGTCATCCAGAAGAACTACCGGGCTTTCTACTGGAGGAGGAAGTTCTTGCTCCTCCGCTGGGCAGCGCTCACCTTCCAGAAGTGTCTGCGAGGGCAGCTGGCTCGTCAGACCTGCAGCCGGATGCTGGAGGAGAGGAGGAAGAAGGAGGAGGAGGAGCGCCGCAGGTGGATGGAGGAGATGGAGAGGTGGGCTACTCAGTTTATTCACCGTGTGGTACTATAGCTACAGCCAAATGAAAAGTTATTGTGCAAAAAGAAAGTAGGTTTTTGCAAATGACTGTTTTTTTTGTTTGTTTTTTTAAATGAAAAGAAAAGAAATGAGAGAGAAATCTGGACTGGAAAATGTGTTTGAAAAACGTGTGCCCACTGTCTTCTTCTGGCACTGGTTTATTTCAGTCACTTAGTGAGGAATTAACACAAGTCCATCATCTGGGCTGTATTCAGGACTTTCAAATATGATCATGAGTAGTTAAGGAGTACAAATCCCCTGCTTCCATTATTTCAAATGACATAAAAATACTACACGTATATAATAAAAATGTTCCTAATGCCAGTGTATAATACTGGAGGAGAAACAGAGCATAGCTTTAGTTCTGGCAGGCAACTATTTCATTCTCAGCTGCAGTCATCAGATGAGTGGATCTCATCAGCAGCTAATTTACAAAGCTTATGTAGGACATGCTATTTAAGTAGCTTAGCTTGGCTACAGCTGCTGTGCATCTGCAAGCTGCTTTGCAACCACCTGAGCTCCTCTTTTAGAGACTACCTCACTGAATGAATCTCACATTTGTTTTCACTGATGCTGGCTTTTTTCTGCAATGGGGGGTCATGCTGCTGCTCCCCATCTTATGCTCACTACATATGCATGTGTAAGGACAACAATGTAAATTGCCACAGATGTACGCAGTGCTCTTATGACGGTAGTCATTCTGACGATTCATGGACGGGAGATGTCATCAGGCTTAAAAAACAGCATGTAATTTGTCTGTAAGAATAGAATGTAAATCCCTCGAATCCCACAATCAAGACTGAGTCATGACCTCCATATCCTCAGTGGTGCCTTTGACCTTGAAGGGGCCACAGCTCAGTTTATACTGCAGATTGATTGCTTTATAATCACTGCTGCTGTCACAATTTAGTAGTGAACCATTGAGTTTGTATAAACATCCTTATTGGACTACATCTGTAGCTTGCATTATGTTTTCCAAAGAAGGTTTCACAGTGTGGTGCAACATTTGTATTTTTGTTGTTTCGATAGATGGTGAACTGCATACTAAATGGGTTTCTGGTATTTTAATCTCACAGTGAGACAGGAAATGCAGTTACTCTGGTTTTGGTACATCGTATCTCCTACTGTGTGTTCGTTCAGCTGATGTCTGTGTGTTTGTGCCCTGCAGGGAGAGACAGAGGCTGGAGGCCGAGAGACTCACCAGAGAGGTATGATAAAACTGATTTAAGTGGAAAACGGTGTATAACTTTTATTGGCCGACTGTCTCCTGAGCAGCCCACTCTCTACAGCCATATCTGATTGGTAAAGAACACAGAGAACACAATTATGTTTTCTATTATGTTACACAGGCTTCAGTTTATTGTACTGGGCAGTGAAAAACACACTGCCCAGTACAATAAACAGCTTGTATCCTCTCAGGTATTTGTCGTGTATAATTTGCTTATAATAGTTGGCCCTCTCTCAGTAAACTAAGATTACTTCAGTGTTTGTTTTCTGTAAATCAACTTGTTTTGGGTATTTTGTATAAATTAATGTTGATATCTTGGGGGGAAAAAGTTATGACTGCAGTCTCATGTTTGTGGTTTCAGGCTGAGGAAGCCAGAACACTGGAGGAGCTGCGTCGTGCTGAGGAGCTGGCCTCGCTGGTTTTGACAGAGTCTCAAAATGCAGCAGCAGCTGCAGCATCACCAGATGCCCTGGAGGAGCTGGAGTCAGCAGAAACCTTTGTGGAGGCATCAGCAGAGGAAGAGGAGGCAATACGTCCGCACGAGGCATCACAAGTGGAGGAAATTCTTCGACTAGAGCGGGAGATCCAGGTGCTGCAGAGACAGAAGGAGCGCCAGGAGCTCTCTTTGACTGAAGCCTCGCTGAACCGCCTGCAGCAGCTTCGCGATCAGGAACTCCGGCGGCTGGAGGATGAAGCCTGTAAGGCAGCGCAGCAGTTCCTGGACTCCCTGAACTTTGATGAGATTGACGAGTGTGTGAGGAACATTGAGAGCTCCTTGGGCGTGGGTGAAGAAGATGAGAAGAAGGAGGATGACCAGAGGAGGGGTAACGAGGAAGAAGAGGTTGATGAAGGGTTCGGTGCTGATGATGATGCCTTCAAAGACTCACCAAACCCAAGCGAGCACGGCCACTCGGACGGCCAGCGGACGAGCGGTATCCGAACGAGCGATGACTCGTCCGAAGAAGACCCGTACGCCAACGATGCTGTGATTCCGTCACTGCCACCGACCACTGTGCTTCACCACTCTTTGCCAGCGATGCCTTCGGCCTGCCATAGCGCATCATCCAGCGGGGATTCGGCTTACTGCCACCCCCAGGCTTCATCTGAGGCTCAATCTGATGAGCTGGT
Organism: Pundamilia nyererei; assembly: GCF_000239375.1. Taxonomy (NCBI): domain Eukaryota; kingdom Metazoa; phylum Chordata; class Actinopteri; order Cichliformes; family Cichlidae; genus Pundamilia; species Pundamilia nyererei. The sequence continues at coordinate 81,204 of NW_005187578.1, read as the reverse complement.
AGAGCTGATACCTCCAGATGAGGATTCAGACTACGATCAGGATGACTACGATGAAGGTGCCATCGTGTCTAGTGGCAGCATGGCTTTCTCCAACCCTCGCAGTGGACAGTGGTCTCCGGATTACCGCGGATCTGTTGGCACCTACAACAGCTCAGGGGCTTACCGCTTTAGCTCAGAGGGGGCTCAGTCCTCGGTAAGCTGAATCCTCGTTTAACTTCTGTTTTCAATGACAGGGAGAACATTTCATGCCCGATTTTCTACTCAAACTTAGCTGCTCTAACTCCAAAGTAGTGTAGTCTTTGAAGTTAGCAAAAAAAACACAGGCTTCAAAAAAGCATCCAGTGAGAGAGATCAATTAAATGGCATGACTTTAGCCATTTTACAACTCACAGGTGCAAAGAGCACCACATTGTACCTTCTCTGTTATTTGTTGAAATAATATGCAAACGAAGGTCTTGCATGTCTTGTTTAATTTCAAATTTTTGTTGATTTGCTCCAGTTTGAGGACAGCGAGGACGACTTTGAGAGGTTCGACACAGACGACGAGTTGTCTTATCGCCGGGACTCTGTCTACAGCTGTGTCACGCTGCCGTACTTCCACAGCTTCCTCTACATCAAAGGTTATTATTTTCTTATAGAACATACTCTTCTTTTAATAAAACCCAACAGGTGAGAGTTAAGTGCATCATCTATATGGCTTTAGGACGTATTTTGGTGAAAAAGCATTGTACTTTCTGTGTTACCTTCTGATTTGATTTTTTGATTTGATTTGATTTTATTGATTAGCATTCAAATATCTCAGTGAAGACAAAGAGACAAAGAGCAAGATTCTCCCCTCCAGGTGACGTAATGATGGTGGAGCATTTGAAATCTCATATCTTTCTTCTCTAGGTGGTCTGATGAACACGTGGAAGCGGCGTTGGTGTGTTCTGAAGGACGAGACTTTCCTGTGGTTCAGAACTAAGCAGGAGGCTCTGAAGCAAGGCTGGCTGCACAAGAAGGGCGGGGGCTCGTCCACGCTCTCCCGACGCAACTGGAAGCGGCGCTGGTTCGTGCTGCGTCAGAGCAAACTCATGTACTTTGAGAACGACGGAGAGGAGAAGATGAAGGGGGTGCTGGACATGCACAACGCCAAGTAAGGACAAGAGAACATAACTTTGAGGGTTGTTGTTTTTGCATGACGATACTTTCATTTACAGTAACAACAGAAAAGCTGTCAGTTAATCATTTACATGTAAAATATTCAAGAGATATATGGTTGTGTTATTGAAGAGAGATAAAAACTCAGACCTCTGAAGGATTCATGGTGAAATGGTTATGGAAGGATGTTTGTATATTCAGGGAACCTCAGTCATTATTTTTCCTTTTTTTGACCTGTAGAGAAATCATTGATAACACCGGTAAGGAGAATGGAATCGACATAGTGATGCCAGAGAGAACTTATCATCTGATTGCCGAGTCTGCTGAGGATGCAAGGTGAGCTGTGTGTTTGTCTTTGATGTATTGTTCTTATCTTTTCACAATAACCAAATAAATGAATTGTGATTTGATCTGTAAAGGACCTTTCATGCAAGCATGGAGTCAAAATGACTGAAATAACAAGTAAAAACTAGAATTCAGTAGTAAGTTAGTTTCAGTGACACCACTAACTTCGCTTACCTGGTCTATTTAATTACTCTGTCAGAATTAATTACATGGTCTTGTCCATTAATAGAAATATGCATTATATGAGTAGAAATATCTCAGAGTCATTTTTCAGAATAAAAGTGCAATGATTCAATATGTCTTCAACTATTTAAAGGTTTAGTTTCTTTTGAGGAGTATCTTTAGCAACCTCTAACAGCTAACGGTAGCTATGTGTTAATAACCTACTCAAGTCTTGGTCTTATAGGTTTAGAGAATAGCTTGTGACCCGCTGATAACCAAGAGTCGTGCGGTATTCTACAGCTGGCTAATGAGTGGTTGCTGAAGGTTGTTGGTAGCTGCTAGCATTAAATAGTAGCAAAGAGGGATACGGTGTGATACCAAAAACCTCCTCACGATTGCTTTGGTCAATGGCAGGTTGTCACGGTCCCCCGTAGTTTGCATAGAAGATGCCGAGTTGCCTGTACACACTTGCAAACTTTTCACCAAGAGGTAGTGAAACTGAAAAATGCTAGGCTTACTGGATGTGGAAAACATTTGCCTTACATGTTGATTGCAGCAGTAAGTCAAACGTTGGAGGAAAGCCTCTTTATCTGGTTTACTTCACACTTTTTGAAAAGTGTTTGCAAGCTGGTTTCTTCCATACAAAGCATTGATGGCTGCATCATTTTGGTAGAAACCAAGTCACAGCAACACTCGCTTTGTGACCGATTCCACCCTGCAGCCGCCAAAAACCATGACCAGCTTTTCATGGAAACCTCAGCTCTCTAGTGTTATTCATCATTTCTAGTACCTGCCAGCAAGTACAATTGACAAGAAGGCATCTTTACACATTACAGGGTAAATGGAGAGCCATGCACCGTTTCTCTCTGGTGGGCAGGATTTAAATGTGCTCTATAATCTTTTTCGTATAATGACAGTAGTGATTATTAGTCACATCGTTATTACACTCCTAATGCTCCCAGTCCTCCCACTTGTTTCTTCTCTCCTGATCCTATTATTTCCTCAACTGGCATGAACCTGCTCACAGTCTGTCGAAAACTGTATAACAAACAGGAGGTATTGTTGCTATAGGTCAATGTGACGGTTGCCTCTGGCAACACATTGATTTCCTCTCAGACAGTCTACTTCCGCTGTGGCTCAAAAGGGCAACAAGCACTCTGTCTGTCTGAATCTGGGACATAATTATGTTTGCTCTGTCACATTGTGGGGATTTGACCTCCTTTAAGGGAGAAAAATACAAAAGGACAAATCTTAGTTTGAGGTCACAGGACATGAATGCTAGTTAATGCAATGTACTCTGAAGTGAGGAAAACATGGCTGTGTGTGTGTGATAGGAGCAGGTTTGTAAAACCAGACGCTCTCTCAGTGCGAGCCAACATCAGCTCCATGTGTCTGAGACACAATCAGACTGAACCCAGAATTGTTTTGGATTTTACACACATATAAAACTTGTAGATGTACAATTTATATTAAAAGGTACACACATGCATGTTCACACTAATAATTGCATTCATGATAAAAGTATGGCTAAAACTTTCCTTTCATTTTATTTTTCATTTTTAGTTGTTCTCACTTTGAAGTAGTTTAGTGTTGAGTAAGATTCAGTTTCAAATGAATTTTTGGACGTAGGAGGAGCCGAGATGCTTGTGTCTAACTGACCGGCCTGTATGTCCACTGTTAAAGCTGATTACTGTTTATTCCATGGTGATGATGATGATGTCACCCGTTTGACCGGCTGCCCTCTGGTCGGTGCCTCAGATCAATCAGGTCCCGCACATCCAGAGTCACAGTTTCTTCCCCTGGACCATTTGGACTGCTAACAAACACTATCCCCACGCCCCTGCCCACCCAACTCGCCAATCTGAGCCATGGCCTGAGTAACCCTCATCACTCAGGTCATTTACACACGGAGTCTATTCAGTTCTTTTTGCATTAGAAATATATTCTATATTTCTCTTGATTCTATATTTTTTTCACCTGTTTGCTATTTATTCCTGCTGTCTACTATTTATGTTGTGTCCTGACAATAAAGGGCTATTCTATTCTCTATGATCTCTTTGTTTACAGTCAGTGGTTCAGCGTGCTGAGTCAGGTCCACGGCTCCACAGAGCAGGAGATCAGAGAAATGCACGATGAGCAGGCCAATCCCCAGAATGCTGTGGTGAGTACTGTGAGGAAACAAAGCACTCTGGGAGATGGAGTTCTAATAACATTTCTGTTTAAAGAAAATTAATGTCTTCAAAATGCGGCCGTTTAATGTCGTCCTAACAGCAGAATGTTCGGCACTTTGCTTTAACAGATTTCCATAACACAAACCTTCGTCTCACACCGAGGAGAGGACGTTAGCCTTTAATATATGTTCCTCCATTTCCTTATTCATGCCTCACCTCTTAGTAGCACTTTTGCCTCCTTTAAATTCCAGCTGCAATAAATACATAGTTAATATATGCATGTATAGCTCTGGGTTTCCCCACAATGGGTAGCAATGGCCATTTAATAAATAATTAGAGATACTGTGCACTTTATGACAAGAGATGACATGGTAATAATCAGCTGCCTCTCCAGTCAGCTCTCAAGACAAACTGGTTAGAGTGGAAGTTCTCTGCAGATTTCCAGAGCAGAACAAGCTCCAAGTTGAGCTGCAGGCAAAGGCTGTGGAGTTGGAGTTTGTCTGCTGGTGTGACAAGAAGCTCACAGAAAAGCAGCTGAATTATACTGAGGATGGCACCTGGTGGAAAAACTGAAAATTAGAAAAAAAGCCCCAAAATCTGTCACTGAGCCTTTCATCCAGCATTCATGCTACCCTAACCCCAACCCTCTTTTGTTCTCCTCTTTAAATTTTACATTTTGTTGTAATGCTTTGTTTTGAAGTAACAGGACACAGATGTGCTGAAAATGCCATGTGCTTTTTCAGTGTTGCACCTGTGAGTGAAGGCCTTGCTGCTTGCGTGTGAGATAATTGGTTTCCATGGTGCAGCGAAGGTCAAGCTCATTATCCACACCCTGAAAACTGTTTGTGAACCTCCCTCCATCTCTCTGTGTGTCTCCTCAGGGAACGCTGGATGTGGGGATGATCGATTCAGTGTGTGCTTCAGATAATCCAGAGAGGTGAGGACCTACATCAAACATCACATCATATATATATGGATTTTCTTTGACAAAGACTAAAGCAAAGAAACCAGAAGGTGTCGGAAAAAAGCCATCAGAGTGAAGCCCGTTGGGTTTCAGCACCTCAGCAGCTGCATTTCTTCACATGGGGAACATTTTAGATCAGTACATTCTGGTCCTGTATTTCTTCTGTTGTGTTCTAACCTATATGTGACAAATATATCATTCCTGCTATTTTATGTCAGTAGCTTTAATTCTTCTTAGTCGTCTGGTTCAAAATTAAAAGTTTAGTTCATATCTCTTAATCCAAGAAGTGCACCCAAGAGCTATTACGGTGTTAGACTATTGATCTCCTTTTTGTCGTCTTATTAATTTCTGAACTGCGACAGGCCGAACTCCTTCGTCATGATCACTGCGAACCGAGTGCTGCACTGCAATGCTGACACGCCTGAGGAGATGCACCACTGGATCACTCTGCTGCAGCGCTCCAAAGGAGACACCCGAGTCGATGGACAGGAGTTCATCATCCGAGGTGACAAATGATTCGTTTATCGTGGCCGTTTTTCCTTTTTTAATTTGTGTTTACATTTTTTAACTACAGGTTAAAAGTTGCAGGTTAGGAAATCAGATTTTAAATAAAAGAAGTTTCCCCTGTCATATCTACAGCTCCAGTGGTGGGTGCTCATATCAATGTTATAATTCAAGTAATCAAATGTGTATATGTAGAAGCTGTAAGGCAAAAGCTTCAAACGCTCAGTTTTAAGCAGGTTTGATTTTCTCTGTTATTAAAGAAAACCGTAATAAAGCTCTTTCACAGACAATAAGCTTTCTGCATTTTTATAGTTTTGAAAAGTTCAGAGGAAACCAGAGAATACAAAAAGTTATTTAATAATTATTTCCCACCAGGCTGGCTGCACAAAGAGATGAAGAACAGCACCAAAGCTTCGCTGAAGCTGAAGAAGCGCTGGTTCCTGCTTACCCACAATTCCCTGGACTACTATAAGAGCTCAGAGCGTAATGCCCTCAAGCTGGGAACGCTGGTGCTGAACAGCCTCTGCTCAGTGGTTCAGCCAGATGAGAAGGTCTTCAAAGAGACTGGTAAGAGAAGAAAATGGCAGGAACTGCCAACTCATTCTCTACCCAGTAGCTTCAATTTCTCTCCGCCCCTCTTGTCGTGTCAGGATACTGGAACGTGATCGTGTACGGCCGTAAACACTCGTACCGTCTCTACTGCAAGCTGCTGACTGAAGCCACACGCTGGGCCAACTCCGTCCAAAATGTCATAGATACCAAAGCTCCCATCGACACACCCACCCAGCAGCTCATCCAGGACATCAAGGTAGGAAACTCTGAAAGTGCAAAAATGGATGTCAGTGGTCATTTTAATTCTTTCCTTCCAGTAAAGCCTCAGATAATCAGCACTGCACTAAACCCAAGCTCCTCTTCTCTTTGCAGGAGAACTGTCTGAACTTGGAGGTCGTTGAGCAGATCTACAAGAGGAACCCGATCCTTCGCTACAGTCATCACCCTCTGCATTCCCCGCTGCTGCCACTGCCCTACGGGGACATTCATCTCACCAGTGAGTACCACTGAGACAGAATAGGATTAAATTGGGATTGACAATCTAACTTAGTACTAATGTCTTTAACGTATCCAATTTTTACCCTTTTAGTTAAGATATTAATGTACCATATGTACTGATATAATCACAACTTCTTCCCTGCTCAGCTCCAAGAAGCAGAAGCTACACAACCCTGCAGGATGAAGCCCTCAAGGTGTTCAGCTCGCTGCAGCATTTGGAGGGCGTGGCTGACCCCGTGCCCATCATTCAGGGCATCCTGCAGACGGGCCAGGAGCTCAAACCACTGCGAGATGAGCTCTACTGCCAGCTCATCAAGCAGACCACACGGCCGCCACAGCCCGGCAGCCCTGGGAACCTGTGCAACTGGAAGATCCTCGCCTGCATGTCCTGCACATTTGTCCCGACAAGGAGCATCCTTAGATACCTCAAGTTCCACCTGAAGAGGTGTGCACTAGGCTGCCACATGTTTATAGATAAATTACTTTTATTCTCTCAAGCTGACCATTTCCAAATTGCTCTCTGCAGGACTCGCGAGCTGTTTCCCGGCTCTGAGATGGATCGTTATGCTGCCTTCGCCGCTGACTCATTGAGGAAGACTCGAGCCAGAGAGAACGTGCCGTCTCAGGAGGAGATCCGCTGCATCGTGGCCCGACAGGACATGAGCACCACCGTTCACTGCCACGGAGGAGGGTCCTGCAAGATAACCATCAACTCGCACACCACCGCAGGAGAGGTAGGTTTGTGGAAAACGGGGTTATGTGCCAAAGCATACAAATAAACCGTGTACTTTTTACTCAGCTCTAGTTTTTAGGATTTAAGCACAGTATAAAAGATATGTTTGTACCAACAGAACAACCCAACAGTAAATACAGAGCTGAAATGATTGTCAATCATCTCTTTTAATTGAAAATGAATTGACAGCTGTTTTAAAAATGACTTTGTATTGTAACAGCCTGAGCTTCTTATCTTCTTCTCTTCTGCTTTTTTCCTTACAATTTTCCTTATTTGTTATTCAATAATAATTAACAATAATTAATTAACAATTAATTAATTCATCAGTCACAGCAATAAAATCCTGCTTTCATTCAGCTCTTTTGGCCTGGAGCCTGTGTAAGCATCCAGGCTTAAATGCTCATACACTGACATGCTTGCTGGAATTTATTATTTTCTGATGCTGCAGAAAATATCAGAATCTGGATAATATGATGAGCTAAGACCCTGTTAAAAGGACATTTTAAATATTTTATAGTTATAGAAATTGTACTTTCCACCTTTATTGAATGGCAGTCCCAAATGTCTGGGATTTAGACAAGAATTCATGCTTTTTTTCTTTTATTTAATCTCATCTACAGTTTTAAAACCAGTTGCATGTGTCCCTGTTGTATCTCATCGTGTGTGTCAGGTGGTGGAGAAACTGATCCGCGGTCTGGCCATGGAGGACAGCAGGAATATGTTTGCCCTGTTTGAACACAACGACACCACAGAGAAAGCCATCGAGAGCCGCACTGTGGTGGCTGACGTGCTCGCCAAGTTTGAAAAGTAAGCTCCACCATGTTTGATTCTGAAGCAAATGTTTTTGTCTTCTGGCCAATGCTAACACAATCACTCTGTGGTCTGCAGGCTTTCAGCAAGCCCAGACGAAGGCAGCACTGGATGGAAGTTTTACTTCAAACTCTACTGCTTCTTAGACACGGACAACGTTCCCAAAGACAGCGTGGAGTTTGCTTTTATGTTCGAGCAGGTCAGACTCGTGGCTCATTGTCTGGGGATGGGACTAGGAGACTTTTGTAGCTGATTCTGACTGAACTTGGAAAGATTTTTTGTGGAAATTAAAAAAGAAAAAATGCTTAGATCTTACAGTTTTAACTATAATTTTCTCTGTGTTCCCTCAAAGGCCCATGAAGCTGTGATTCGTGGTCAATACCCGGCCCCTGAGGAGACTCTTCAGTTTCTGGCTGCTCTGAGACTTCAGTACCTTCTGGGTGATCACAACTCCCAGTCCACCATCCCTGAAATGTCCCAGGTGTTCCCCATGTCTCGACTGCGGGCCCGGGTGCAGAACTCTGCCAAGACATTCGCTCCGGGGACCGGCTCGGTGGCCGACCGCTCAGGCACGGCGGAGAGGAAACGCTCGAGTTTCCTGGAGGGGACACTGAGGCGGAGTTTCAGGAGCAGCTCGCTGAGTCGGCAGAAGCTTGAAGAAGAGAACAGCCTGGAGGCCTGGATGAGGGAGGAGGCGGCGGCCGTGAGAACCAGCGTGATGGACAAGTGGAAGAAGCTGCAGGGGATGAACCAGGAACAGGCAATGGTCAAATACATGGCGTTGGTGAAGGAGTGGCAGGGATACGGATCCACTTTGTTCAACGTCGAGGTGAGAAGAGAAATCACTTTTCTGTTTAAGCACAAACTTTGTTCTCCATGATAAAGGATGGTTATGTTCCCATAAAGACAGCTACACAGCCATAGGTGGAAACATGGGATTGTTTGGTTGGTTTAAAGTCATCTATTGCCAGTTCTAAACAAAACTGATCTTAGAGGGAATGATAGGAGATTTTGATGTTCCATGCTTGCTGTTTCAGTGCCGGGATGGCATGTTCCCCTCCGATCTCTGGTTGGGTGTGAGCCGGGAGGCCATATCAGTGTACAAGCGAGGGGAGCCGTGGCCTCTGGAGGTGTTCCCGTATGAACAGATACTCTCTTTCGGAGCTCCGTTATCCAACACCTACAAAATCACTGTGGAAGGCCGAGAGCTGGTGTTTGAAACCCAAATGGTGTGTACATCCTCACTCAGTCATAACTCCTGGTCTCCCCATAATTTCAATGCAGGTCATTAAATACAACACCAACATTTACTCCTCCTCCTCTCCTCTGCAGGTGATGGACATCGCCAAGCTGATGAAGGCCTACATCAGCATGATCGTCAAGAAGCGCTACAGCAACTGTCAGTCCGTCAGCAGCCACGGCAGCCACTGTAGCACCTGGTGAACTCCGCCCTTTCACCCTCTGCCTCGCAGCCACATGCAGGAGTGCAGCCAGGGGGCCGAGCGTGGCCGGTGCCGGCCATGCATGGACGCCCATCCTCTGCACTCTGGAGAGAGCAGCTCGTACATTTCATGTCAGACTGACTCTGAATGCTGGAGGAAAAAAAGTAAAAAAAAACAATATGCTCTTAATGTAAACTAGCTCAACTTATCTTGACCTGGTTTCTTTTAGAAACAGTACACATCCACTCCTTATTCATCACGATAAAATGTAGGCACAGGGCTGTGGGTAGTTCTGTAGCAAACATGGTGGAAAGTTATCCATAAAACTCAAGAAAACAGAATGAAGTCCAAAAGTTGACTGAGAAAGCAACATGAGAATGCTTCTTGTTATCTAAATCAACAGATATGTGATAACGAGCAGGGACCAAACTGCGGGCAGCTTCTAATTGGTTTCCCTCAAAGCCTGCCAGCTGTCAGTGTTATTTTATTTTTTTATTTAAGGTCCTTTAGGGCTTAAGATCAATTGCTCCTATAAATTCCACAAGTTAATTACTATTTTTCATAAAGTGATAAAATGCTTGAAGGACTATCATCCTTGTCACATTCACCTCTGTTCAGCCAACATAATATGAAGTTTTTGTTTTAAAGATGGAAGTTGTGTACAATCTTCACTTTCTTAAATAAGCTAACAAGTGCACATTTTTGCCCCACATTAAAGTAAGGCGGACTTCTAGCTAAGCTTCCTAAACTGACTAGAGAAAACAGAACAAAGGATCAGTTTAATCTGTTAATCCCAAGGCGTACAAAGTGTACCATGACAGACGTTCGCCCCCAGACTCTGATTACAAACCACAGTCTCTTAGACCAAAGAAAACTAGGTGGTGGTTAAACACAATCATATTTTTATATTAGTCTTCATGAAGTCAGATGCAGCTTCTAAAAGGTGGATGTGTCTTGTTTTGAAAAGAAACAGATAATTTTCTGTCTGATGGTAAACCTCTGAGGCCCTACAGGGACTGTTTTTGCAGAAGGGGTCGATTTCTCACGGAGGTTGGTAAGCGTGTGTGTGTGTGTGTGTGTGTGTGTGTGTGTGCGAGGAAGTATGTTATTAGAAAAAAAGAAGAGTGTCTACAGGCTGTCCGAATGTATAAAAAAATTAAAGGCAAAGAAGATGGAGGAAAAACAACTGCAGCCTACAAGCCTTTTCCTCTGCTTTGAGAAACTCTGGGACTTGACCTTTTCCTGTTCACTGTAAATAAGATGCAACTGTACCTTTACGTTTGTGACTGATTGTTTTGCTTACGATACAAAGTGCCTGTTCCAACTGAAGCAGGATGATATCTAATCAGATTTAGCCTTTATTGGTGCCACACTCGTTCCTGTGTAGCCTGAATCTGAAAGGTGCTCCCACACACATTTCCCTTTAACTGCCAATGTATTTGTGCACTGCAAACTCTGACCAGCAATGGACGTCATTCAAGGGTTTTTAAATCTGTCAGTTGTGAGAAATTAAATGGATTGAGGCGTAAATTGTTTATAATATTAAAGATACTGATGTGAGGCAGCAGCCTGGATCATTGACTAATTGAACGTTTGCAAATGTACCCGAGTACGTCAGTCTTACTGACAATGTTGTGTTGACAATATTGGACATATACATGCAGTTGTTTTTATCTTTTTCTCCAAACCTTTTTTCTTTCTTTCTTTTTTTGCTGTTGGGAAAGAAAAAAAGAAAACAGCTATGTATAATAAAATATTTGCAGATGTGATTTGATGTCAGACAATCTTTTACGTCTCTTTCTGATCCATGTTGACATCTGCTGGCAACAAATGTGAACTGCAACACCATCTTTCCCTTTAGAACAACCTGAACTTAAAATTTAATTGGTTTTTTGGGGGGTAGAAAAGAGGAAATATTGGAATACATTTTTTAAAAACGTGAAATAAGAAGATGTAGATATTTTTTCTGTCTGCTGCCTGTCTACAAAAAGCACTTACAAATTCAAAAAAGCTATTACATGATGTGTCTATTACATAATAGACATTATAAGAATTAATCGTTGTATTTCAGTGTAATCTGTCACGATTTAGCTTGAATGGCTTGTTCAGTTGGACTGTTTGCAGTGTAACATTCCTAAAAACGTTTCACTGGACCTCCGCGGGCGGCAGATCCATCCAAAGATGCGTGTGCAGGTTTCCTCCACAGTGCCTTGTTGTATATGATGTACACTTCTTTTTTTTTTTCATGTGTGGGTTCTTTTTTTGGTATATGTGCAATGTTATATATACTTTAATCATGTGGCTGTATATTTTTTATTGTAAGTCTTTGCCTTCTATATTTTTTCTCCTGAATCCTGATCAGATGGCAGTTTCCCGAGCTAACAAATCTTGTATTTTTCTCTAAACAACTATCTGACAGTGGATCTTTGACACAATGTTTTGTGGGGGGGGTTCCTCCTAGCTGTAATTAGTGTTATGTGCTGAACTGATGAATCTAACAATAAATCGTTACACTTTTGGTCTCAAGTGACCGTTTTGTTTTTCCTGAATATTAAAAAAAAAGGTTTAGTTTAAGAAAGTTAATGTGACAACCAATGGCTAAAGCTGCTGGACACACATCCAAGAACCTAAAAAAAGGCCACAAACAAATACACCTCACCAACAGCAGCTACTTTTTTTCCCTTTCTACTTATCATCACCATGTATACATCTCACATCCTCTAGTTGATCTCAAGGGTACTTAACTTCACTAACCAGTCAAGTCACTTCCTCTTACACTCAACTTCCACCACCTTGATTCCTAATCTTGGTTGGGGGTGATGACAACATCTCCCCCTCTGACCTGTGGTCCTGGCTCCCCCTTGCCGTATTATGTGTGTTGTACCTTGTCAATCTCTAGCTGTGAGAGCCAAATGTTGAATCGAACTTGCGGCTTCCACTCCAAAGGCGTGTAGTCTTACCACTACGCTATCCAGCTGCTAGCTCGCTATATATGTATGTATCTATATATCTATGTAGATAGAGAGATAAGATCAGTATTAAACACATACCTAACAAGAGCAATCTGGAACAGCGCTTTTGTTGCAGAAGTCAGTTAGTTGTGGTCATAGTTCTTCAGCATGTAGCTCACACTGCAGAAGCATAAATGGAGTAAAAAAAATTTAAGTGACAGGTAATTTAAAATGCAACATTTCTCACAGCTCAGTATCAGCTAACACTAAATGTTTGTGTAGTTTGTTACACACCTAATTTTGCTAACTGTGGTAAAGTTTACAGCAATGCACTAAGTTGGAGTGGGGCAGAGCAGCTGTGCTGTTCATGGTCAATGTTAAGTTATTGCTTTTTAGTTTTAGTTTGACTTCAAGTACATTTCTGAGCTTGTACTTTTTCACTTTTACTTGAGTAAAGACTGCTATTATTTCAACACCAGTATCTGTACTTAAGTGACGAATGTCTGATATTTCGCCACCTAGGTTTATTGATGTTACACTGTCTGATCAGTGTTCCCATGGATGTCACCAGCCCAGCTGTCATAAATAACATTTCTGTGACAATATGCAGTAGTGTTCTTTGGTCTAGATGAGCAAAAATGATACCTTTGATCACTGGGGGTTTGATTTCATCTCTTGTAACGATGCCACACACGTAGCATCCTGCAGCAGATACTCAAAACCAATATGACGTCGGGCAAATAACTCGCACAGCTTTGTATCTATAAATATTCTTTATACATTACATCCATGTTACAGTCAAAACAAATAGAAATACAGCCAACAGCAAAAGTCACATTCAAGTCATTTCTGTGCTGCGCATTGCAACGTCGACACCCAGCCTCCTAAGGCACCAAAAAAAGTAAATGACTCGTAGGTCAAGAACAGATTAGCCCATGGCCCAAACATCACAGGGCTCATGGAAGCTCAAAAGAATGGTTTACAGACAGGGAAAAACACAATTTCCAATAGCTATATTTATACTGGCACAAACCAGCTGAGGATCAGTCCTTTGAGGCAAACACTGCCATGCTGAACAGATGTCACTTTGCCAGCTTATACCAGCACTGGAAATGTTATGAATGACAATGAAATCTAAAAAAGGGGGATCGGGGGTCACGTTACGGCCCCATGTCATAATTTAAATTGTGTTTATGTACATTGGGTGTCTGCCCCTTCATCCCTGGGTCCAACCATTTCTGCTTACCCATTATGTTGAGTTCTATGTGGCACCTGGTGATTGGACGGGAGACTGATGGTAGCTCCTTTAAATTAGAGACCTATTAGGCTGACCTCTCTCCTCCTTCCTCCTAAGAATCGATAAGCATAGAAAGCCATTTCTATGGACATTATCTTGGACATTCCCTCCAGGAAGCATAGGTGTGGGAAGCATTTTTCTTTTTCTTTGGCCTCGTGCACACCCTGATATTGTCTACATTAATAGATAAATAAATCTCTTCTTTCTGGAGTGCAATTCTGCCGTGGCACTCTTCAGTCCTTTAGATTGGTGAAAATGCTTCTTTTCACTTTTTATGCTACACCCATGATTCTTTTAGGACTGAGAGTAACATCATGGGGGCTCATCCAGGATTTGGACCTCTTATACCCAAAGCAAGAATCACATCCTTAACCAGCATTAAATGTTTGCTGGATCATTTTTTTCAATATCATTTTGACATCAGGTTTTTGTGCTCATATGAAATGTGTCATAATTCCTGCATCCCTGTCTGTTAAATCCTTTTATCGGCATAAAACATAAAGCAGGACATCTGGTTGTATAGTTACAAAGCTCAGAGACCCTGCTTAAAATTAAAAGCTATACATCATTCCTAAGTACAGCTCTGAACCTAGAACACTTTTGTGGTAGCAGTCCTGCAATGATGCATTAACAATATAACACTTTTAAATAATTCGTAATTCGTAATAACAGTACATTGTAACACTGATTTTCAGCAGCTGACAGTGTGTCCAAAAATAGCCGACCCAAGAAGAAGAAAAAGAAATAAAGAGAGGGTGATGCCCATATGGCTCCCATATTGGAAGACTTGCTTCTCGAGAAAAGTTCATAAAATTCACTTTGTCTTCAGTCTGATCAACGCCTATTAGTTGATAATTTGGTCTATCTCAGCAATTTTTCCTCAAATTTTGAAGAAATTTGAGAAAACTGAGAAAAATGGAGGACAAAAGAATAAGTTGCAGAAAAAAATCTATATACAGCAGACGAACAGTATCTGAAAGCCAAAAACAGGGAGGAAAGGCTGAGGAATGAAAATTACACAAGAACTGGACTGGAGGTCAGTGGCATCAGTTCTTTTTGAGTTTTAAATGTAAAATGTTTGTTTCAAATCATCCAATATTTACAAGGGCGTCTATAGCCGTCTGGAAATCACGGTGGAGGCTCTGTCATAATTTGGGGCTGAATTTCAGCCGGTGTTCTTGGGGATGTTTTCTAAATGTATAGAAGTCTACCATCAGATTTTAATTCACCATGAATGCCATCCACAAAGCTTCTGATCGTTTTCAGACACACTGCCAACACTGTCAGTCATGGACTGACCTCCCCAGAGCCTTGACTTCAACATTATTGAAGCAACGTTGAATCATCAGAGTAAATGGAACAAAAAGACAGCCAACATCCAAAGAAGAACTTTGAATGGCTTTTCCAGAAGTCTGGAGAACTACTGCTGAATGCTCCTTAAAGAAATTACAAGAGGTAAGTAAGCTTGTCTAAGAAAGTTCTGGCTGTGTTGAAAAAGAAATGTCAAACCAATTATTGACTTTCAAGCTTGTTAGAATTGTAGAAAATATGTTTTGTTTTTGGGGTTTTTTGCCTTATATCCTGTATTTCCATCTATGTTTGCACTTATTTGAATAAAAGGCTACACTTATTTCACATTTTCCTAACAAAACCTAAAGAAATTAAGGGTGGTTTGAGACTATGACACCATACTGTCTCTATGCCACATTAGAGCAGAGATATATGAGAGCGAGAGAGAGAGAGGATATTGGCTGTGTACAGTATTCCTCAACCTTGAACAGGCAACCCTGTGATCCTACACCATGTCTGATGTTGTGCCTTAGATTTGTAATCTGGATGATCCCATCACTTCCTTCAATTCCACATGACATGAGTGCCACACAACAGTTTAAAAGGAAAACCACAAAAAAAAAGGATTTATGTGAGGGTGGCTCATGTCTCTGTCACAAAATAAACAGTGTTATATCTCAGAGTAACAACAAAGGCACCAACACAAAAATGTGAGTTACTGAAGGTATTAGATTGGTTTGAGGACCAGCCCCAGACAGCACACACAGTTCAAATAATTAAAAGTATTAAGTTACGGAAAAAAATCTGCAAAAAAACAACTTTGCAGCACATCTCAGACTGTAACTCCCAGATGTAACCCATCAGATGCTTCGTCTCTGCACAAATACTGCTTGGAGTTTATACCGATGTTACACGAATGACAACTTCTCCCGAATCACTGTCCTGGCTGAGGTTGTTTCGTGCTACCATTCTGTGGCAAAAGGGTGCCAAACACAGGCAAGTCCATGGATGTGATCCCAGCTGGGTCGGGTGTAAGGGGCCGCTGGGCCCAAAAGTGGCCAAAGGCAACCAAAGTGTCCTGGGGGCCAGCGAAGAGTGACCAGTGCTCGTCTCCTCCATGTCCTTGGTCTTGTCATAGCTTTGAACATCCCAGTGGAGGTTCACTGCTCGCCAGCGCAGAAACACGTTGTACACTGCTGCCCCCTCGTGGATGATCAAGCCTGTTATGACAACAATTGACACGTTTATAGGAATTTTGATTTTAGGCAGTTTGTCATGACCAACTTTCAGGAAATCTTTACTGTAAGGTTTTCTAAGTGCTTGAATTGAAGGCAACTCGATTTCTTTTTCAAGTTGTTGAAGACATTTCACCTCTCATCTGAAAGCTCTAGCAGCTGATGGGAAGTCCCACATATTCAAACTGTAGTGGTGTTGGTGCCTTGCTGACTGTCCTGAGTGCTGTCGATCTACCTGGTAATCATGTGAGCCATTATGGTCACGTGAGCCAAGGTGCGAATTCTTAAATGTCTTCACCAACTTAAAAAGTAGTCCAGTTGCCTTCAACTTGAGCACACAGAACTACCACGACCTGGATGACTGTTAACCTGCACAGACAGATATAAAATATTTTGCAAGTATTTTGTCTTTTTGTTTCCTCTTACATATTTCATCTTTCCTCACTTTAAAGTTGCCCGTCTCTCCTTCTCTTCCAACAACATCTATAAACTATGTGCTGAGAAAGCTGTTTTATTTTTTGTGTGTGGATCCAGAGTAACACCAAAGCCTTTGTTGATTTTAAAGGCCGAACGTGGCTTTTTATATGCATGTTAGAGGAAATCTGAAGGGAAATGCATTTTCTGTATGCTCCACTGACAAAAAAACCCAGTGGAGTGGTAGATGAGTGACAAATTTAGGGATACCCTGCCTCCCTAAATTGGAAAAATACATAAAAACCTTTTTAGTGTTTGTACTGTCTGCTCAGAAGGTGGTATTTTATGTTGTTGTTTTTTCTAGTGATTTATTGTGTAACCCAACCTAAGGTGGCTGTGACATTTCTTGACAACAGCGAGCGGTTGTCAAGAAATCA
Source organism: Pundamilia nyererei (assembly GCF_000239375.1). Classification (NCBI taxonomy): domain Eukaryota; kingdom Metazoa; phylum Chordata; class Actinopteri; order Cichliformes; family Cichlidae; genus Pundamilia; species Pundamilia nyererei. The sequence goes on along the minus strand of NW_005187578.1, from coordinate 64,259 downwards.
GTGTTGGAAAGGTTCAGTCTGCTAACATGGCTACAACAAAAGACTGAAGAGAAATACTCCCTTGGATATGCTCAGTACTATTATGAGATAGCATGAAACTGACTGTGGATGAATCAAAAACACAGGAGTGCATTATTTTCTTGGCACCATAAATTATAAAGAGGTCCAGCATTATTCTGAGAGATGAACTTTTAGAGTGCTAATCATAGAAACCTTTCATATTTGTGAAACTAATTTGTAGCACCGACTGCTAAAAAGATCATTTACAGTCATTTATGTCCTGCAAACAAGGGCGGAGCATCGACATTATCTCACCAGTCAAAACTGACACAAGTATGATGGCAAAAAACTGCATCGTATATAAACACATGATGACACAGTTTCAACGTACAACAGACCAAGAACGATCATTTAAACAACCCGTTCATGTGTCTGTGTTAGTTCTCTGTCATCCAGATCACCGTAGTCTTAAGGGCTTGAAAAAAGGAGACAACTGGACTGAACTGGTAACTGAAGAAGGCTCTTGGATGACTCCATTAAGCTACTGGGAAACTTCAGCAGCCTGCCTGATCTGAACCTAAACGGTCTTCTATTGTTGGACTTCTCTGCCAAGCACCGATTGTCCATGACACACACCACAGTGACCAATTTTATAATCATATTATCAGACCTGCGGGCATCTACGCTCATGTATACGTACTGACACTCATTCAGTACAGTGACTCATGGTCTCCGCAGCAAGACACTGTAATTTTGAATCTCTTAGCGATTAAATGGCTTTCATGTCTTCCTCTTCTCACAAGCCTAAATGTTTTATTTCTTTCATTTTGTTTTTGTTTATGAAATGCTAATATAAAATAATTATTGAATAAAAACTTTATTTGTACTAAAGAAGTCCAAGAAAGACAGACACCAAGTCCCTGCACAACTTTTCATTTTGTAATTACTTTTCAGTACATGAAAAATTATTAAAGTTTTGGTACCACGATGCAATAAATAAGCAAACTAGAGATCTGCAGTGTGCAAGCTGTTATTTTTCTTTTCCCACGTATTGGCTCATATTTCAGCACAGCACCTTTTCTGGTGTAGATGTGCATGTATCATATCCTATTTTGATATACCTTTATTAGTCCCACAAGGGGAAATTTCATATTATATCCTATTTTAGGAATTACTTTTCAACCAATTTAGATGTTGAGAAAAATATTATTTATAATCCTATTTGACAGAAAATCTTTAAGATGGCAAAGAAATATTTGCTAAAATACTGAACTGATCACTAAACTGTGGTTCCAAGGCTGTTCATACTTTAGTCGATAACCTCAAAGCACAATCCAGTATTTTTTTGCCCGAGATCATACACTGTCCGTGAAGTGTAAAGTGGATCTTGGAGTCTTAGGAAGGATTTATGGTCTGTCCAACGTGTATATTGGATGGTTGGATAACAAAAACCCAACAGCTCTGACTCATAGGGGGAATCATTTCTCAGACTTTCCACACTCACTTCACGTTGTGATCGTCCAGCTTTGCAGAGGTGAGAGGAGACCTGAGCACTGAGTACTGACTGTACTTTCTAGCTCTGTTGCCCTCAGCCAACCACCCCCTCACTCTGTCCTCAGAACAGCTAAACATGTTTAAGAGCATATCTAAGGACTGAGTTTATAAAGACACTGATTTTAAGCACTGAAATTTAGGCCTATGTTTAGGAATTTTTGTTATACAAGTACATTTGAGATCAAATGCTCTGCTTGAAACTAGAATTGTTGCCTTGTGGTGTCATGCTTTTGTCAAAAAGTCAGATACATCCACATCTGAGTTTCAGGGAATTTCCTAAAAGTTACACATTGCCATGACAGAGAGTCAGCCACATCAACAAAGCACAGGTGTTTGGTGTGCAGCCGCATGCCCATTCTCACCTACACAGACCAGGTCCATGAAGCCATACATGCCGTAGCAGATCTGGAAGAGGACATCGCGACGCTGCCAGGTGGCCTGAGGGCTGAGCGCCGACCAGAGCAGCCAGGAGATGCTGGCTACAAGGAAGAGAGAGCCCAGGAACACCGCAATGATCTGCACCTTCTCCACCAGGGTAATGGTGATGGACTGCCACTGCACAAAGAACAGAGGCAATACATTACATACACACTTTGACTTTAAATAAAGACTTTGTTTATATTTTAGCAAGAGTTAAGATAAAGTAAGATCTTTATTTATCCTGTGGGAAATTCTTTTGTCATGACAACCTAATCAAAACAGTATTTTTGCTCCATGTCGGATCAATCTGCAGCACCACAAAATTCGGATGCCCGACCTGTGTTAATCAAATACATAAATAAAGGAGGGCCTTTCCACAGTATCATGTCAGTGTGACAAGGCAGTCCAAGTCCCATTTTTATGATTAAAAACAATGTTGGACTTATTAATGTATTATTGAATATATAATTATATCCATCCATCTGTTCATTCCATGCATCTGTCAATCAATCCGTCCATTTTCAGAAAGCAGCAGCCTAATCAGAGAAGCCCAGCCCTCCCTGTCCCACCTCTCGATGATATTAATCTCTTGGTCACTGCTCAAAGTTCAGTGTGAGGGTGGGACTGGAGCTCAACCAGTAAACTGTAGTGAAGCGAGTTCTTCTCACTCATCTGTCTACACTACAACAAACTAGTACAGTGTATATCTAAATAATATTAAACAATATAATAAGTTGTTAATTGTGCTAAAATAATTTTTAATTATTTTTTTTTTTTTTTTAGTTTGGGCAAAATGACTTGACTTGACCCTTAAATGTCTTACAGTGGTTTTGTCCACCTCTTACGGTTCCCTAAAAGACATTGTTTTCTATATCTACCATACAGCGAAGCATAAACAGTCTGGATGTAAGCAGAACACATCTGTTTTTTTGTCACCTCATTTAAATAATCCTGGTAACAGGTACTAGACATAATTGTGCCCACTATCTTGTCTGGGAGGAAGGTGATTTTTTCTTTTCCTTTTCTTTAAAAAATGGAAATAACACAGTGGTCTCACTGAAAGCTGAGTTTTCAAGGTATGTTATGGTGATGAGCACTCTGTAAAAAC